>NC_057813.1:159206572-159210533 GCF_018294505.1 Triticum aestivum
CGTCATCTTCTTCTTCTTCTTCTTCTTCTTCTTCTTCTTCTTCTTCTTCTTCTTCTTCTTCTAGTCTTCTTCTTCTTCTTCTAGTCTTCTTCTACTTCTAGTCTTCTTCTACTTCTAGTCTTCTTCTTCTTCTAGTTCAAAATGACCTAAGTTAGTTATAAGTTAGCTCTAATATGCTTAGTTACCTAGGTTAGCTCAATAAAGACCTATACTTAGCTGCTTTATATCAAAAATGGCATAGTATGCTTAGTTTACTCAAAGATGGCATAATTAGCTAGGTTAGCTCCATTTTACCTAAGTATGCTTACTTCTTCTTCTAGTCCTCTTCTCCTTCATTTTCTTCTTCTAACTTTCTTGTTTCCCATTTTGCAGATTTCATTTAATTCACGAAAGCTTCCATGGATGGAGTGCTTCTTTTCCCTTTCTACTTTTATTTTGTATCGATGAACTTGCATGGATGGACCTTGTTATATGCATGGATGGATGGATAACGACGTTGGATGGACAATGTGAAACTTTTGTAATATGTATGGATGGAACTATGTGTTGGTTATGTATGTATATACGATGAAACTTGTGTGTTGGATATGTCTTCTGTCAAATTTGTGTGTTGAAACTTGTGTGTTCAAATTGAATGATTTAAGAAAAAACAGAAAAAAACAGGGGCTATAAGGGATCTTTGCCGTTCGCTAGCGGACGGCAAAGAGATTTGCCATAAGCCAGCAGACGGCAAAGATGCCACATGGCAGCTACCTATACAACCTAGGGGCTGGCCTATTTGGTTACCTTGCCGTTAGCTGGCTGACGGCAAAGGTGCAATGGTCTTTGCCATTTGCCAGCGGACGGTAAAGCGCACCGTTAGCCCCCTAACGGCCATAAGCTGCCACGTGTGCTGTCCAGGACCTTTGCCATCAGCCGGCTGACGGCAAAGACAATTTCATCTTTGCCATTAGCCAGCGGACGGCAAATAAGCCTTTGCCGTAGCCTATTCAGCCGGACCTGTTGCCATCTGCTGACCCACGGCAAAGGCCTTTGCCGTCCGCCATGGCATACAGCAAATTGCCTGATTCTTGTAGTGTTGTAAGCCAGACAGAGGTAAGCCTCACGTCGGGCCAGCTCCAGATGGGCCAGCCCAGCCGCGCGGGAGGTAAGACCGTCTCTCAGAAGAAGAACAATGTCGGAGCCACTAAGAAGACTGAATGGTTCTACTACAAACAAAAGGGACACTGGAAACGCAACTGCAAGATGTACTTGTCGGATAAGAAGAACGGTTTTTCCCGATAAAGATATAAAAGTTATACAAAGTTAATGTTATTCTACTTGTTAATTTACTATATGTCATGAGTATTTGATACTAATTGGTTGCTCTTGCTTGCAAACTGATGCAGAGGCCACAAAAAGTTCACAAGTGAGAATAAATGAAGCCATGATGCAAACCGGGAATGGTGATGGGATCGCAACTCAGAACCATTGAAGCCATATCTTTAGTTTATCTTCAAGATTTATCTTAGGACCGAATAATACTTATTTTGTTCTAGAATTGTGTAAAACAATATTTTTTAGGTTATACGATGAATATTCTTATAACTTTTAAACTATGGTTGTTCAAGTTGGTATAAGAATACGTTTTGTGTTTACCTCTATTATTGGTGGTTTATTCATGAAATCTTGAATTGAAAGTTTATAACGTTAAATGCTAAACGTCTTGAGAAGACTAATAAACACCACTTAAATGTGGCACTATTTGGCTATGTAGATGAAGTATTGAAGTGTTTTGATTTTGAATCAATTGACAAAATACATAGTGATGTATGGGGTCTGATGAGCAAACTAGGGTGCGGTGAATTATTATGCTTCATTAATGATTTGAGTAAATATGATTTACTTGTTATAAATCTGAAATATTTGAAAGGTTCAAAGAAATTCAGAATAAAATATTTGAAAGGTTTAAATAAAATTCATAATGAAGATCAGAATCATTGTAACAAAGATAAAAGGATCTTCAATCATGGAGAAAATTATCTAAGTCATTAGTCTAGCAAAACACTCATATAATTGTGGAATTATTTATTACTGATCTACTTTTATTAATTTTGAGTATATGCACTTGAAATAGCTACATATACACCAAGCAAAACACTGTCTTATAGTCTTGCAAGATGACACATATGAGTTATGGAGTCCACAATCTAGACAAATGCTAATTTGTAGGTCATCACAAAGACGTAATTGGGTATTCCTTCTAAAAAAAGTTCAAAGACAAAGTTTTTGTCACAAATAATGAACACTTTCTCTAGAAGGTGTTTTCTCGCTAAATAAGTGGGAGGACAATGTAGCTTGATCAGATTATCGAATCTCTGGCGGAAGTAAGGAAGATTAACAAACCGGAAGTTATTCCAAAAGTTGCCCGCATAGCTGAGCCATAAGTTACTACATCAGTTGTAGAAACTCTAGTTAAAGCTTGCAACTCAACAACTTAGACCAGGAAAAGTTAATGCACCTCCTGAATGATCTCAAAGTGAGATATTCATCTTAGAAGAAGATGAACCTGCGCACTACAAGGAAGCGATGGCGGCACCTAGCTCGAAGGAATGGCTTATATCCATGCACACCAAAATGGAGTTCACATACAATTAAGTTTGGAACTTAATTGATTCTCCAGAAGGTATAGATATCATATACAACAATTAAGTTTGCAACTCGGTTGATTCTCCGGAAGGTACAAATTATATGGAATGGATGTCAAAACTAGTTTCCTAAATGGAAAGGGATGATCCAATCAGAAGGTTTTGTAGATCTTCAGAATAACATATGAGTGTGTAAACTTCAAAAGTTTTTATGTTTTGAAACATTTATGAAGGAGCTGGAATCAACATTTTAATGAAAAGGTTAAAGAGTTTGACTTTGTTGAAATGATGATGGAACTTGTCAAGTTTAGTGGGAGCTCTGGGATGAAAATGGAGTGGAAAGTTTCCTCTTTTCCGGAGCAAAAATGGAAACAAAGAGGAAATATGAAAACAGAAATCGAAATTTGCAAAACAGAAATGGAAATGGAACTTTTCATGCGGAAACGGAAACAAAAACAGAATGGTATTTTTCGGTGGAACACACGTGGAAATGGAACTTTCTGTTCCGTTAATATGGAATTTCTATTTCTACTATAGGCCCATGGCTGTTTTGGATCCCAACTACCAAACAACACACAATGACACAATGAGTAGAATGAAAAAAATGTATCATTTGAGTACCAACTTTTACTAGCACACACATACTCAACTAGACCCCATACGGAATTGTCATGTACTACTACAATACTACCCTATGTTACCAACACAACCATATTATTTTGTAGTGATGTTAACAATTCCATCAATTTGTTTGTTTTTTGTTTGTATTTCTCTAAGATGCAAGGGGTTTTAAGTTCCGGTCAACACACAGTTTTGTTTCTATGTCCGCTCTGTATTTGCTCCATATTTGTTTCCGGTAGTACTTGTTCTCGTATTCGTTCTGAGGTTTCTGTATTCATTTCTGTTTCTGCAAATAAAAATTTAAAAAAATGGTAGCACCCACACTACAAAAAAAAGACACATCTGTGACATTTTGGGCCGAACGAAAGTATTTTCTGTCATACATATGACACTTCTGTGACGATAATTGTGACAAAACCCGGTATCATCATAGATGTGGTGGGCTCCTACTTCTATGACAAAAAATCATGACAGAAAATGGGCTTTTCGTCCTAGGCGGGCCGGAGACGCAGCTGCATGACATTCTTTGGGCCGTCCATGACGGAAAAAACCGTGGTAGAAGCGAGGGGGAGGAAAATTTCGGGGAGTTGCCAGTTACGGTGGGAGGTCGGGGGCCGAGCGATGCGCGTTTCTCTCATACACGTACGCGCGTGTGTGTGAGGCGTTGGCTCTAACTGAACCCGAGCAAGGCGTTGGGCTCTAACTGAACCCGA
>NC_057813.1:159211042-159248228 GCF_018294505.1 Triticum aestivum
CGTACGTTTTGCGGTACGCCACACCCCTCCCGATCAACAGGACCCCCGTTTCGACCATAGGAGGTCAGTTTCGTCCGTTTTGCGGTACGCCACACCCCTCCTGAATAATAGGACCCCCGTTTCGACCGTAAGAGGTCCGTTTCCTCTGTTTTGCGTTACGCCACACCCCTCCCGATCAACAGGACCCCGTTCCGAATGTAGGAGGTCTGTTTCCTCCGTTGTGCGGTATGCCAGGCCTCATTTTTGTCGCCTGTTCCGTCCAAGACCTCCCGATGAACACGACGACGCATTCCGTTCTGACCCAGCCGGTTGGCTTCCACGCGTTCCGTTGCCTCCCGATGAACACGATGCATTCCGTTGCCGCCCCATGAACACGATGCATTCCATTGCCTCCCCATGAACACGACGACGACGCTGCTTCTCTGTTCCGACCCAGCCATGCACACGAGCCCTCGCCGTACGTAAGCGTGAGTAGGCGTGCAAGACCCCGCCTGTATGTACACATACGTGGCCGTATTTTCTTTCTTGCACCCTGGCCGCTGTACGTACGTGTACATGCCACGTGCGCGCCTCTACTATGACACGTGCGTGCCTCGACATCCACTAGTATATATGTACGTACACGTTCGCGACTAGAATGACAACGCTACGTACGCTTGGACCAGGTGGGTCCCGACTGTCAGGCACTTCCTTGCGTGCAAAGATATAGCTGGTGGGTCCCAGCAGTCAGGGGGAGAATTGTTTTTTTGCCTGGACGCACTTCCTTGCGTGTGAAGATGTAGCTGGTGGGTCCCAGCAGTCAGGGGGGCGAATCGTTTTTTTCGCCCGGACGCACTTCCTTGCGTGCGAAGGTGGTGCTGGTGGGTCCCAACAGTCAGGGGGAAACATTTTTTTCATGAAATATGGTGGCCCATCCGGTGGGTCCCCGTTGTCAGGTGGAGGAATAATTATTTTGCGCGTAATAAGGAGGCACTTCCTTGCTGCGGCCATGGACCCAGCTGTCAGCGTCTCCACGCACAGTATACTCTTCCGATGGAATTCGGTCGTTGACCAGATTGACCACGCCGCGCCGAGAGCACCACGACAGTGGACCCAGCTGTCAGCCTCTCCACGTACAGTCCACTTCAGATGCATGTTGTTTGTTGACCATGTTGACCAGGCCGTGCCGAGAGCACCAGGGCGGTGGACGACGGTGAGGCCTAGGAAGGGAACGACACGGAGGCAGGGAAGACTCGGCAGTTGTTTCCCACGCGGAGGGGAGTACGACTATACGAGGGTTTACTGGTTCGTCTGCCGTCGCCGGAGAATAACATCAGGTGTGGGTGAGTAGAGGGATGGCTAGGCCAGCGATGGGAGTACGGTGGGGCGGTGAGGCCAGCGCGGCAGCACAGCCGGCTGCGGGGAGGAGGGAGCAGGCAGTCCCGCCGGCTTTTGTTTAAGCGGCTGGAGCAGGAAGAGGAGAGATTGAAGAAGCACGACGACTGTTGGATGGACATCCAATAGTCACTACTTGTGCATCAACCTTTTTTTAGGAAAGCCTCAAATCTGTGGAAAACAGCATACAACCCATCTACCATTATTTCTAATAATTTATAGCCCATTTGCTAATTCTTAAGGTTTTTTTGGAGGCCATATTCTTTTTGTTAGCATTACAGCCCATATTGTGGCCACGGTTAAAAAATTATACGAAATTTTGCATATTTCGGTGCGGTCTGAACTGTTTTTAATCCCGAAATTTCAACTCACATTCAAATTGATTTTAAAAATAAATGTATATCAATATAAAATCCAACAAATTCTCCATGCATAAAAATTAATGTAATTTAAAATCTTGAAATGAAAAAAAAGATATTTGAAACTAATTGCCAGTTTGATGTGTTTTAAAAATGTACAGCCCATTTCTCATTACTGATGGGCCATTTCCTCGGCCAGCTGAATGAAAGCTCTCCTTGTGTTGAAAGATTAGCAGCCAACAGGCCTGACTAAGCGACTTACTTGGCAAATCACCAAAAAACTGGGCTGTGGCCGTGGACCCAGCTGTCAGCCTCTCCACGTACAGTACTCTTCCGATGGAAGTCGTTCCTTGACCACGTTGACCACGCCGCGCGGAGAGCACCACGGCGGTAGACGATAGCAAGGCCTAAGAAGGGGACGACGCGGAGCCGGGGAAGACGCGGTAGCGGAAGCCCGCGCGGAGAGGAGTACGAGGGTTCACTGGTTTGGCTATGGTGTGAGGCTGCCGTCGCCGCAGGGCCTGGCCAGCAGTGGGAATAGTAGGGGGCGGTGAGGCCTCTGCGGCAGCACAGCCGACCACGGGAGGCAGGAGCATGCGGCACAGCCGGTGCTGCTTTGGGCAGCTGGAGCAAGAAGACCAGAGGTTGAAGAAGCACTACGGCCGTTGGATGGACATCGTACGGTCACTGGAGCTAGAATCGCTCATATTGACTAATTTGACAAAGCCCTTCATTCCCGTCAACTTAGTAGGCCCACAAGTCAGCCTCCCACCAAGGTGGGTCCCAGCTAGCAGGGGGAGTATTCATTTTTTTGCGTAATAAGGAGGCACTTCTCGTGGGTCCGAGCTGACAGTGGGGGGAACCTTTTTTCGCGAAATACGGTGGCCCGTCTGGTGGGTCCCAGCAGTCGGGGGGAAACGATTTTTTTTCACAAAATACTGGTGGCCCGTTCGGTGGGTCCCTGTTGTCAGGTGGAGGAATAATAATTTTCCGCGTAATAAGGAGGAACTTCCTTGCGGCTGTCGTGGATCCAGCTGTCAGCCTTTCCACATACAATACTCTTCCGATGGAAGTCGGTCGCTGACCACATTGACCACGCCGTGCCGAGAGCACCAAGGTGGTGGACGACAGCGAGGCCTAGGAAGGGGATGACGCGGAGCCGGGCAAGACGCGACAGTGGATGCCCATGCGGAGAGGAGTACGAGCGTTCACTGGTTCGGCTGCGGTGTGAGGCTGCCGTCGCCGCAGAATAAAAGGGGGTGTGGGTGAGTGGAGGGATGGCCTGGCCAGTGGTGGGAGTAGTATGGGGGCGGTGAGGCCTCCGCGGTAGCACAGCCGGCCACAAGAGGCAGGAGCAGGCAGCACGACCGGCACTGCTTTGGGCGGCTGGAGCAAGAAGACCAGAGGTTGAAGAAGCACTATGGCCGTTGGATGGACATCATACGGTCACTGGAGTATTGACTAAGTTGACAAAGCCCTCCGTCCCCGTCACTTAGTAGGCCCACAAGTCAGCCCAACAATATGGTGGGTCCCAGCTAGCAGGGGGTATTCATTTTTTTTGGGCGTAATAAGGAGGCACTTCCTTGCGTGCGAAGATATAGCTGGTGGGTCTGACCTGTCAGCGGGGGGAACGTTTTTTTCGTGAAATACAGAGGCCCTTCCTGTGGGTCCAAGCTATCAGGTGGAGGAATCATTATTTTGCGTGTAATAAGGAGGCATTTCCTTACGTGCGGCCGTGGACCCAGCTGTCAGCCTCTCCACGTACATTCCACTTCCGATGGATGTCGTTCATTGACCACGTTGACCAGGCCGCGCCGACAGCACCAGGGCGGTGGACGACGGTGAGGCCTAGGAAGGGAATGACACGGAGCCAGGGAATACTCGGCAGTTGTTTCCCACGCGGAGGAGTAGGAGGGTTTACTGGTTCGTCTGCCGTCGCTGGAGAATAACAACATGTGTGGGAGAGTAGAGGGATGGCTAGGCCAGTGATGGGAGTATGGTGGGGCCTTGAGGCCTGCGTGGCAGCATAGCCGGCCGCGGGAGGAGGGAGCAGGCAGTCCCACCGGCGCTTGTTTGAGCGGTTGGAGCATGAAGAGAAGAGATTGAAGAAGCACGACAGCCATTTGATGGACATCCAATAGTCACTGCTCTCGTGGTTGACTAAGTTGACAAGGCATTGCGTGTGCGTCAACCTTTTTTTTATGAAAGCATACGCGTCAACCTGTAGTAGGCGCACAAGTCAGCCTCAAATCTGTGGAAAACAACATACAACCCATCTGCCATTATTTATAATAATGTACAACCCATTTGCTAATTCTTAAGAATTTTTTTGGAGCCCATCTTCTTTTTGTTAGCATTACACCCCATATTGTGGCCACGGTTAAAAAGTATATGAAATTTTGCATATTTCGGTGCGGTCAACTGTTTGTAATCCAGAAATATCGATTCACATTCAAACTATTTTGAAAAATATTTTATATAAATATATAATCCAAATAATTTTCCACGCATAAAAATCAATGGAATTTAAGATCTTGTAATGAAAAAAATTGAAACTAATTCCCAGTTTGATGTGTTTTAAAAATGTACAGCCCATTTTTGGGCAAACCGAATGAAACTCTCCTTGTCTTGAAAGATTTGCAGCCCAGCAGGGCCGATAAAGCAAGTAGGCCTTGTTTGGGCATTTCTTGAAAAAAGTAGAACTGGGCTAGCCATTTTCAGCAAGAAAAAAACACAACTGGGCTCATGATGTGTTAAACATAAATATAACCCTGGCTAGACGGGCCACAACCCCCGCACAGCCCCATTGTTCCCTGATATGTCGCTAAAACTAGTATAAATAACAACTGCTTGTTCCTCCAAAAAAACTGCACGACTTGCTGGGTCCCTGGTGTCAGCCGCTCGTAGTGTAATTCTCTCGTTTATTGACTACGTTGACAATGGCGTGAGCCCCAGATGTCCAACCATTAGGAGGAACCATATTTTTGGGCTTGTACTATAGAGGCACTTGCTTGCGTACTGCCATGACGTTGGTGGGTCCCTACTGTCATCCTCTCCACGTATAGTCATCTCCTTGTTCCTCTCGGTTATTGACGATGTTGACAACGCAAGAGGGCGGCGCACCGCGCACGGCGAGCGAACCAAGGCCGCAAGGCAGAGGACGACGACGAGGCCTCGGACGGAATGAACAGGAGCCGTTGAAGATGCGCCGGTCCAGTCGCAGGCGGAGGGGAGTATGAGGGTTGACTGGTTCGGGCGCGGGTGCGCGTTGGGGCTGACGTCTCCGGAGAATAACAGGACGTGTGGGGGAATAGAGGGAGGGACTGGCCAACGTTGGAGGGTACGTACGGTAGGGCGGAGGAGGCGCAACCAGCCATGGGAGGCGGGAGCAAGCGGAGCCGATGGGGTGGTTTGGTTTGGGCGGCTGGAGGAAGAAGAAGACAAGAGATAGAAGATACACGACAGATGTTGGATGTCAATCCAACGGTTGGTAGGCAGAATCATCTGTTGACTGGCTAGTAAGTCGACACCACCTTGGATAGGCTATTTCCTCGCGGGTCCCAAATGTCAGAATTCAAATCTGTCACGGTCATGCAACCTTTCCTATGAAAATTTACAGCCCATTGGATGTGCTAGTTCGAAATAAGTTTGTGGGTGCTGGTGGGGGCTAATCACTTGGCTTCTGGTTATTTCCCTTGGTTGGGATTTGTTACAATATTTCACTCTAAATTAAACGAATGGCAAGCCATTTGCCTTGTTTCAAAGAAAATATGACAGTCACAGCCGAGTTGAAAAGGGCAGGAACATCTAACTCCAGCTTAAAAACTGTACAAAAGCACGAGGGTTAATTGTTCATCAGGTTTACAAAAAAACACAGATTGAAAAGGGTAACAACATCTAACTCCAGCATTGTTTTCGGCAGTCAAAGTCAAATGGATCGGTCAGGTCCATAGAATGAACATCCTAGGTTGTAAAATTTACTGGATTATGACCACATTATGCTGTGAATAGAAGCCGGGCACGTTCAGAAGCTCTTTTGCCCACCTGAAACTCCTTTTTTGCTCTTGGACATACCCATCCGTCAAAACCATGCTGTTGATAAACTTAAGCCTAATGGACAATAGTAACCTCGCATTCAGTAGGAATAATGTGACAAATCTTGTGTTTGGACGGTTGGCTACATATGGTTCTAGCGTTATTGTCTTCAATCGAATCTCATGATAAGTGAGAAAATCCTGATGCTTACGAATCCACCGATTGGTTATAACTTTCTTACCCCGTCCTGTTGCCTAAATAGAGATGAAGATTGAAAACAGTTAAGGTCTAAAATAAGAGTGTCGAAAGAGCAACAGCTGAACGGTTAATTCTAGTACACTATATGCGGGCTTCCAATGTGCGTGAAATTACCACCTTTATATACAACTTCTCCAGACATGGAAAGCATTGCAGCAAGCCAATAATCTTGTTTAGATCAAAACTATTCATTTGGATATATAAGATCTTGACAGAATCCAGCACCATTGATAGGCCATCCATGGAGAAACTCTTCATTGAGCATGGAACATAATATTAGTACAAATTGTGTACTCCAAGATGATATATAAATTATGCATAGAAATTTAAAATGCATCTTATGGTTACAAGTGTAGATGATAATATAAAGTACCTGAAGAACTGTGGAGCCAAACACCATATTGAAATGAGCACATAGATCAAGTATTACACCCAAGGTCTCTAGTATAGGCGCAGAGAGGACGGTTACTTGCCACGCTGAATAACTAGAATCAAGGATCAAACTTTGAAGTGAAGGGTCATCTTGGATGATGAGCTGCCTTCCATCAAAAGATATTCCAATTCTTACAAGGTTAGGCGACTTTATTTGGAGACAACTGATTCTAACTGTGAAAACAAGCACCAAGCACTCCAGCGCAGGGCAACTGGAGAGGATGATGCTGTGCAAAGAGGCCTCCGATATACGAACCCGCACAAGTGAAAGTTTCTTGAGAAATGGGAGTCGAAGGTTTAGTACTAGATTGTCTGGTAGGTAGCTGTCGGCGTTCTGGGAAGGGGGGTCCCCAGACTTGCTTGCCTGCAGCCTGCGGCATGGCTCAAGTGGGGGCCCAATGCAGCCCAGCTTCATCAGCTCAAGCTCAAGACCCTCGCGAGGGGCCAAGCCTCGCGGGATGGACAACAGGGAGCTTCCTCAGGGGCAGCCTCTTTAGGCAGGCTCGCGAGGAGGCGGAGAGATCAAGGCAGAGCACCTCCCGAGGGGCCCGTGACGCAATCCATGACGATCGGAGGCCAGGCGGGCGCCGGCCAGCGCAACGTCCATGTTTCCCTTTCGGTGCTAAGGGGGCAAGCACATGCCAAGGCATCAGGCAAAGGTTACCGTTTTGGTGCAACAAGACCAAGACCAGCATAACGGTAGGATGGAGGTCATTGTGGAGCCAAGGGCGGCGTCACCATCAGAGCCTTTGGCAGCCGAAGACCAACTTTAATCAGGATAAGTGTACCAGATGTCCCCCTTCAAAATGGTCAATTGTTGGCGCCCTTCCCGCTCATTATTTGGGAAGAGGCCCAGGGCCTCCCTCTATAAATAGGACTGGCCACCACAAGGTAGAGGCATCTGAAAACCAACCAGAGAGAGAGAAAAGCGACTGAACTCACCCAAGCAGTTCATCGCACCAGCTCAAGAACAGCCCCTCGCGAGGCTGTTCTCCCTTTGTACTATTCATCATCAGCCCCTAAGGCAATCCACCACACCACACACTGGAGTAGGGTATTACACCACAATGGTGGCCTGAACCAGTATAAATCTCGTGTCCCTTGTGTGTTCATCTTTCTTGCTTAGATCTTTGCGAGACTTCGAGACGTGAGCTAGTAGGGGATAGATCTTCGTGCGCACCCTAGTGTTCGAACCTCAAGGGTCTGCCGGAACCCGAGATCCGACATTTGGCGCGCCAGGTAGGGGTGCGCCGGAATCTTTCCTCCGCTGGTCATGTGTGATCTTCCATCGGTCCATGTCTGACGCTCGCCGAGCCCGCACCGAGCGTCGGGCTGCTCGCGCCGCTCGCCTCGCCCAGACAGCGCCCGTTGGCGGACGCCCCCGTCGTTCCCGGTCGCCTGCTGCCAACGCCGCCACCGGCCCGGCGGGGAACGAGCCGCAGGCCTCATCCCTGCATCCTTCGGTGCGACACGATGGCCGCACCGCCACCCCGTCGCTGACTCCTATTGGTTCATTGTCTCGTGCCCATGGCGCCCCCACGGACGCGCCGCCCAGGGGGTCCGAGCCTTGGCCCCCGCCTTGCGACAGGTGCAGTGGCCACCCAAGTTCAAGCCCGAGATGCCGCAGCGCTACAACGGCGCGACGGACCCACTTGTTTTCCTACTGGCGTATGAGGAGGCTGTGCTCAAGGCTGGGGGCGATGACAGGGTGATGGCTAACTGGTTTCCCATGGCCCTCACCGGTGTTCCGGGCATGTGGATGCTCCACCTACCGACGGCTTCGGTGACCTCCTGGGGGGAGCTGCGTGACCTCTTCCTCCCGGCTACGCCGCGCCAGCACCCCCGGTCATTGTGGCTCTCTTGGGTGGCTCGCAGTTGCCGCCCGCGAGTCGCCATGTCAAGCCATTCACCCGCCAGATCGGTGTCACCTCCCAGCGCCGAGAGGCTCCCCCAGGTTGGGTGGCGCCGGAGGCTGATCTGGCCTTCAACTCGGACGATCACCCTCCAACCCCGTCATTTCGGGTGCGCTCCCGATGCTATGCACCCCCACCATCTGCCAAGTGGCCGTCACCAGGACCCTCATCGACGGCGGAGCTGGCCTCAACATGCTCTCAGCGGAGGCCTTTAGCCTCCTCCACGTGCCACTCGAGCGGCTTCAGCCCAACAGGCCCTTCTCGGGTATCGGAGCCGGTTCCACTGTCTCCTTAGGGCAAATCCGCCTCCCGGTGACCTTCGGCACCTACGACAACTTCCAGATAGAGCTGATCGGCTTCGACGTCGCCCCCATCGGCCTCCCCTACAAATCCATCCTCGGCTACCCGGCCTTGGCCCGGTTCATGGCAGCAACTCACCCGGCGTACAACCTCATGAAGATGCCCGGGAGCAGCAGCGTCCTCACCATGTCAGGAGACACAAGAGATGCGCTGCATGCACTCAAGCTTGCCTTCAAGACGGCCACGGCGGCACAGCTCGCCAGCTCAGACGCCCCTAAGCCCATGGGGGCTGCACCGGCCAAGAAGAAGCAGCTATTCACCCAAGACAAGGTGGAAACCAAGCAGGTGCTGGTCGAGGAGGACGGGTCCACTAATGCCGCCTCCACCATAGGCGCCAACCTCGAGCCCGAGCAGGAGGAGGCCTTGGTGAAGTTCCTGTGTGTGAACAAGAAGGTGTTCGCGTGGGAACCTGATCAGCTAGCAGGGGCCCCGAGGGGCGTAATTGAGGATCACCTCAACGTGTGCCCCAACGTGCGCCTCGTGAAGCAGAAAGCGAGGCAGAAGTCCACTAAGAAGCAAGCTTTCATCGTCCAAGAGACCCGCAAGCTAGAGGCGGCAGGGGTTATTTGCGAGGTCCGCTACCCAGATTGGTTGGCTAACCCGGTTGTCGTGCCAAAGAAGGGAGGAAAGGAACGCATGTGTGTCGACTTCACCAACCTCAACAAGGCCTACCCGCAGGATCGATTCCCGCTCCCTCGCATCGACCAAATCGTCGACTCCACCGCTGAGTGTGACCTGTTATGCTTCCTGGATGCCTTCTCGGGCTATCACCAGATCAAGATGGCAGTAGAATACATGGAAAAGACGGTTTTCCTGACCCCGTGTAGAGGGTACTGCTATACATGCATGCCGTTTGGGCTGCGCAATGCAGGCGCAACCTTTCAGCGGCTGATGCACATCGCCTTGGGTCGGCAGCTCGGGAGGAATGTTGAGGCTTACGTCGATGACATTGTGGTAAAGTCTCGGGAGGCAAAAACCCTGATACAGGACTTGGAGGAAACCTTCGCGAGCCTCAATGAGGTGGACCTGCGGCTCAACCCGGAGAAGTGTGTGTTTGGAGTCCCCTCGGGCAAGCTCCTAGGCTTCCTCATATCCCACAGGGGCATCGAGGCCGACCCGAAAAAGGTCAAAGCAGTCGAGGACATGAGCCCGCCAAAGACCCTCAGAGAGATGCTGAAGCTCACCGGGCATGTGACCACACTAGGACGCTTCATCTCCAAGCTAGGGGAATGAGCACTGCCCTTCTTCAAGATGATGAAGAAGAAGGGCCCCTTTGAATGGACCGAAGAGGCCGACAAGGCATTCCAGGATCTCAAAAGGTACTTAACCAGCCCTCCGGTGATGGTGGCTCCGCGTCCTCGAGAGCCCCTGGTGCTCTACCTTGCAGCCACCCCCTACTCTACCAGCGCAACCCTGGTGGCGGTTAGGGAGGAGCGTTGGAACAAGGCCATAGCAACCGTCCGGGTTGAAGCAAAGCAGAACCAAGAGGGCCTCACAGAGACCGCGACCGCTGCCGAGAAGGATCAGCCGCTGCAGGGAAGCACACCCAGAACAGAAGAGGCCCCCCCCAAGCGACCGATCGCTGGGGGCTCCATTGTCTCAGGAGGCGCCCCGGCCTTCGGAGGACGCAAGCAGCGCTAGCACTCCCAACCTCGTCGAGCACCCCATGTACTTCGTAAGCACGGTGCTACGGGATGCAAGAGCGCGGTACCCCATGCCTCAAAAACTCCTCCTCGCGCTATTGGTAGCCTCACGCAAGCTACGACACTATTTCCAAGGTCATCCCATCAAGGTCATCTCAGCGTACCCCTTGGAGAGGGTGCTTAGGAGCCCCAACTCAGCTGGAAGAGTCGCTGAGTGGAACATCGAGCTGCAAGCATTTCAGCTAGAATTCAGCACGACCAGAGTCATCAAGGGGTCCGCGCTTCCAGACTTCGTGGCGGAATGGGCAGAGGCGCTAGGCCTCGAGGCTGGCGAGGATCGATCACTTTCCCCGGGAAGCGAGACACCGGACGGTTGGGTCATGTACTTCGATGGGGCGTTCTCTCGACACGGCGCGGGGGTTGGCGCGGTGCTCGTATCTCCCACCGAATACAAGCTCTACTACACCGTGCAACTCTGTTTTCAGCACGGAGAAAAGGTCTCCAACAACATAGCAGAATATGAAGGCCTGATAGCAGGTCTGAAAGCTGTGGTCGCCTTGGGGGTGAAGCGCCTCACCGTCAAGGGTGATTCGCAGCTCCTCATCAACTTCTCGAACAAAGTATACAAGCCAAAGGACGAGCACATGGAAGCCTACCTCGGGGAGGTGCGTAGGATGGAGAAGCAGTTCTGGGGGCTGGAGTTGCAGCATGTGCCTCGCGGCACCAATCAAGAGGCCGATGACATTGCCAAGAGGGCATCCAAGCGGCTACCTCAGGATCCTGGCATCTTTGAGGAGCGGCTCTTCAAGCCCTCGACGACGCCATCACTGTCAAGCACGGCGCAGCCTCGGGAGGAGCTCCCCCAGCCGCCGGCCTCGGGAGCCCGACCTCAGTGGCGCGCCTGCTCCTGGTGCTGGAGCCTCAGGAAGGGTGCTGGATCGCAGAGCTCAGGAGCTACCTGACACAAGGGACCTTGCCGGAGAAGGAGGAGGAGGCTGAGCGTGTGGCGCGGCAGGCCACGACATACTGCATCAAGGACGGAGAGCTCTACTGGAGACGACCGAATGATGTGTCCCTACATTGCATTTCTAGAGAGCAAGGGAAGGAGCTGCTGGCAGACATACACGGTGGAGAGTGTGGGCATCACTCATCATCACGGACCCTCGTTGGCAAGGCGTTCCGCAGCGGGTTCTATTGGCTCACGGCACTCAATAACGCCGCGGAGCTGGTGAAGGCTTGTGAGGCCTGCCAATTCCATGCCAAGCAAATCCATCAGCCGGCGGGAGGTCTGCAGACTATACCCCTCTCATGGCCATTCGCAGTCTGGGGGCTGGATATCCTGGGCCCGTTCCCTCGGGCGCCAGGAGTCTATCGCTACCTCTACGCCGCTGTGGACAAGTTCACCAAGTGGGCTGAGGTGGAAGCCATCCGCACCATCCCCGCAGGCTCCGCGGTCAACTTCATCAAGGGCCTCGTGAGCCGATTCGGGGTGCCTAACCGCACCATCACCGACAACGGTTCGCAGTTCACCAGTAACCTCTTCAAAACATATTGTGCAAACCATGGAAGGCAAATATGCTACGCTTCGGCGCACCCGTGGAGCAACGGTCAGGCCGAGCGAGCCAACGCAGAGGTCCTGAGGGGCCTCAAAACCAGGACCTTCAAGAAGAAGCTGGAGGCCTATGGCAGGGGCTGGCACGACGAGCTCTAGTTTGTGCTGTGGTCTATCCGCACGACCGCGGCCAAACCAACCGGCGAGACTCCGTTCTTCCTCGTCTACGGAGCCGAGGCAGTCCTCCCTCATGAGGTTAGGCGTCGTTCCACACGGGTCCTGGCGTTCGACGAGGCGCAGCAGGACGCCATGCGGAGGACGGACCTCGTGCTAGGGCAGGAACGCCATCGAGAAGCCGCACTGCAAGCGGCCAGGTATCAACAGGCGCTGCGGCGATACCACTGCCGCAACATCCGCCCCAGGACTCTTGAGGTAGGGGACTGTCGGTGTCAAAACCGGCGGATCTCGGGTAGGGGGTCCCGAACTGTGCGTCTAGGCAGATGGTAACAGGAGACAAGGGACACGATGTTTTACCCAGGTTCGGGCCCTCTTGATGGAGGTAAAACTCTACGTCCTACTTGATTAATATTGATGATGTGTGTTACAAGAGTAGATCTACCACGATATCAAGGAGGCTAAACCCTAGAAGCTAGCCTATGGTATGATTGTTGTTCGTCCTACGGACTAAAGCCATCTGGTTTATATAGACACCGAAGAGGGCTAGGGTTACACAGAATCAGTTACAATGGTAGGAAATCTACATATCCGTATCGTCAAGCTTGGCCTCCACGCCAAGGAAAGTCCCATCCGGACACGGGACGAAGTCTTCAATCTTCTATCTTCATAGTCTTGGAGTCCTGCCGACGATGATAGTTCGGCTATCCGAACACCCCCTAGTCCAGGACTCCCTCAGTAGCCCCCGAACCAGGCTTCAATGACGACGAGTCCGGCGCGTATGTCGTCTTCGGCGTTTGCAAGGCGGGTTCTCCTTCACGCTCCAGGTGTTTTCCGGATAGTGTCCGGTTGCTTCATAAATGTTGCGCTCCTTGGCTTCTACGTCCAATAATGACCTTCTTCCAGGTGTCGTATGAATGCGAAGAGCCAGGGTATTCTTACGTTTTACCCCCTAGCCGCGCAAATAAGCTGCCTATAAGAGAGGCGAGGATCCAGATCGAAATCACACCATCCTCCTTCCGCAAGTACTCATTGAGGCGCATCTGACAAAAAAATCCATTCCAACATGGACAGTCGACGCGGCTCCTCTTCTCGCGCTCCCAGTCCTCAGCCAGGAGATTGGAGGAGATGCTCAGTCCCACATAGCGAGTTAGTGACACTCCAAACAGAGGGATACCTTCCCCCGGCCTTTATGGTTCCGGTTCGAGCCGGACTGGCCACATACAAGGGTGGGAAGCAGGCGGAGAGCATCCCCAATCCCTCCAAAGGTGAGTGGGTATGCTTCGTCCCCTACTTAATAAGGGGACTCGGATTTCCTATACATCCGTTTCTCCGGGGGCTCCTGGAGTTCTATGGACTCCAACTTCACCACCTCACGCCTGCCTCCATTTTGCACATCGCGGGCTTTGTAGCTCTTTGCGAGCTGTTCTTGGGCATCGAGCCCCATTTTGCGCTGTGGAAGAGGTTGTTTTGCCTCGTACCCCGTTCTCACGGGGGGTCGATATATCAAGTGGGCGGAGCCGAAATATGGCGCATCGCCGGGACCGGATATCTATCCGGAACTCCGAAGAAGGCGTCCGAAGACTGGCCTTCGGAGTGGTTCTATATGGAAGATGCCCCGCTGCCGGATCCGGTTCGGATCGGCCTCCCGGAGTTTAGCAACGCTCCTCTGAAGAAACGCCTGAGTTGGCGCCCACGGAGCCTGTTGGGGAACGTAGCAGAAATTCAAAAATTTTCCTACGTATCACCAAGATCTATCTATGGAGAGACCAACAACGAGTAGAAAGAGAGTGCATCTACATACCCTTGTAGATCGCTAAGCGGAAGCGTTCAAGTGAACGGGGTTGATGGAGTCGTACTGGTCGTGATTCAAATCACCAATGATCAAGTGCCGAACGGACGGCACCTCCGCGTTCAACACACGTACAGCCCGGTGACGTCTCCCACGCCTTGATCCAGCAAGGAGAGAAGGAGAGGTTGAGGAAGACTCCATCCAGCAGCAGCACAACGGCGTGGTGGTGATGGAGGAGCGTGGCAATCCCGCAGGGCTTCGCCAAGCACCATGGGAGAAGAGGAGGAGGGAGAGGGGCAGGGCTGCACCAACGAGAGATCAAATCGCGTGTTATGGGCAGCCCCATGCCTCAATATATATAGGGGGGAAGGGGGCTGCGCCCCCTTTAGGGTTTTCCCACCCCCTAGGGGCGGTGGCCAGCACTAGATGGGTTTTGGGGTGCGGCCAAGGACGGGGGAGGAGTCCATCCTCCCCAAGGCACCTCGGAGGTGCCTTTGCCCTTGAGGACTCTTCCCTCTAGGGTTCCCTAGGCGCATGGGCCTCTTGGGGCTGGTGCCCTTGGCCCATGTAGGCCAAGGCGCACCCCCTACAGCCCATGTGGCCCCCCGGGGCAGGTGGCCCCACCCGGTGGGCCCCCGGGACCCTTCCGGTGGTCCCGGTACAATACCGATGACCCCGAAACTTGTCCCGATGGCCGAAACAGGACTTCCTATATATAAATCTTTACCTCCGGACCATTCCGGAACTCCTCGTGACGTCCGGGATCTCATCCGGGACTCCGAACAACATTCGGTAACCACATACAAGCTTCCTTTATAACCCTAGCGTCATCGAACCTTAAGTGTGTAGACCCTACGGGTTCGGGAGACATGCAGACATGACCGAGACGTTCTCCGGTCAATAACCAACAGCGGGATCTGGATACCCATGATGGCTCCCGCATGTTCCATGATGATCTCATCTGATGAACCACGATGTCAAGGACTTAATCAATCCCATATTCAATTCCCTTTGTCTATCGGTATGTTACTTGCCCGAGACTCGATCGTCGGTATCCAATACCTTGTTCAATCTCGTTACCGGCAAGTCACTTTACTCGTTCCGTAACACATCATCCCGTGATCAACTCCTTGGTCACATTGCGCATATGATGATGTCCTACCGAGTGGGCCCAGAGATACCTCTCCGTTTACACGGAGTGACAAATCCCAGTCTCGATCCGCATAAAACAATAGATACTTTCGGAGATACCTGTAGTGCACCTTTATAGTCACCCAGTTACGTTGTGACGTTTGATACACCCAAAGCACTCCTACGGTATCCAGGAGTTACACGATCTCATGGTCAAAGGAAGAGATACTTGACATTGGCAAAGCTCTAGCAAACGAACTACACGATCGTTGTGCTATGCTTAGGATTGGGTCTTGTCCATCACATCATTCTCCTAATGATGTGATCCCGTTATCAACGACATCCAATGTCCATAGCCAGGAAACCATGACTATCTGTTGATCACAACGAGCTAGTCAACTAGAGGCTCACTAGGGACATATTGTGGTCTATGTATTCACACGTGTATTACGATTTCCGGATAATACAGTTATAGCATGAATAAAAGACAATTATCATGAACAAGGAAATATAATAATAATACTTTTATTATTGCCTCTAGGGCATATTTCCAACAGTCTCCCACTTGCACTAGAGTCAATAATCTAGTTCACATCGCCATGTGATTAACACTCACCGGTCACATCGCCATGTGACTAATACCCAAGAGTTTACTAGAGTCAGTAGTCTAGTTCACATCACTATGTGATTGACACTCAATGAGTTTTATGTTTGATCATGTTGCTTGTGAGAGAGGTTTTTGGTCAACAGGTCTGAACCTTTCAGATCCGTGTGTGCTTTACAAATCTCTATGTCATCTCCTAGATGCAGCTACCACGCTCTATTTGGAGCTATTCCAAACAACTGTTCTACTTGGAGCTATTCTAAATCATTGCTCCATTATATGTATCCGGTCTCTCTACTCAGAGCTATCTGGATAGGTGTCAAGCTTGCATCGTCGTAACCTTTACAACGAACTTTTTTACCACCTCCATAATCGAGAAAATTCCTTAGTCCACTAGTTACTAAGGATAACTTTGACCGCTGTCCTGTGAGCCCTTCTTGGATCACTCTTGTACCCCTTGACTGACTCATGGCAAGGCACACTTCAGGTGCGGTACACAGCATAGCATACTGAAGAGCCTACGTCTTAAGCATAGGGGACAACCTTCGTCCTTTCTCTCTATTCTGCCGTGGTCGAGCTTTAAGTCTTAACTTCGTACCTTACAACTCAGACAAGAACTTCTTCTTTGACCGATCCATCTTGAATACCTTCAAGATCATGTCAAGGTATGTGCTCATTTTAAAGTACCATTAAGCGTTTTGATCTATCCTTATAGATCTTGATGCTCAATGTTCAAGTAGCTTAATCCAGGCTTTCCATTGAAAAACACTTTCAAAATAACCCTATATGCTTTCCAGAAATTCTACGTCATTTCTGATCAAGAATATGTCAACAACATATACTCATCAGAAATTCTATAGTGCTCCCACTCACTTCTTTGGAAATACAAGTTTCTCATAAACTTTGTACAAACCCAAAATCTTTGATCATCATCAAAGCATACATTCCAACTCCGAGATGCTCACTCCAGTCCTTAGAAGGATCGCCGGAGCTAGCATACCTTTTAGCATCCTTAGGATCGACAAAAACTTTGTGATTGTATTACATACAACCTTTCCTTACGAAAACTGGTAAGGAAACTCGTTTTGACATCCGTCTGCCAGATTTCATAAATGCAGCTAATGCTAACGTGATTCCGACGGACTTAAGCATCGCTACGGATGAGAAAATCTCATCGTAGTCAACTCCTTGAACTTGTGAAAAACTCTTCGCCACAAGTCGAGCCTCATAGACGGTGACATTCACATCCACGTCCGTCTTCTTCTTAAAGATCCATTTATCTTAATGGCTTGCCGATCATCGGGCAAGTCCACCAAAGTCCATGGATCCGTTCTCGGATTTTATGGCCTCGAGCCATTTATCGGAATCCGGGCCCACCATCGCTTCTCCATAGCTCGTAGGTTCATTGTTGTCTAGCAACATGACTTCCAAGACAGGATTACGTACCACTCTGAAGTAGTACGCATCCTTGTCATCCCACGAGGTTTGGTAGTGACTTGATCCGAAGTTTCATGATCAATATCATAAGCTTCCACTTCAATTGGTGTAGGTGCCACAGGAACAACTTCCTGTGCCTTGCCACACACTAGTTGAAGAGACGGTTCAATAACCTCATCAAGTCTCCACCATCCTCCCACTCAACTCTTTCGAGAGAAACCTTTCCTCGAGAAAGGACCCGATTCTAGAAACAATTCATATTGCTTTCGGATCTGAATTAGGAGGTATACCCAACTGTTTTGGGTTTCCTATGAAGATGCATTTTATCCGCTTTGGGTTCGAGCTTATCAACCTGAAACTTTTTCATATAAGCGTCGCAGCCCCAAACTTTTAAGAAACGACAACTTAGGTTTCTCTAAACCATAATTCATACGGTGTCATCTCAACGGAATTACGCGGTGCCCTATTTAAAGTGAATGTGGTTGTCTCTAATGCCTAACCCATGAACGATAGTGGTAATTCGATAAGAGACATCATGGTACGCACCATATCCAATAGGGTGCAACTATGATGTTCGGACACACCATCACACTATGGTGTTCCAGGCGGTATTAATTGTGAAACATTTTCCACAATGTCTTAATTGTGTGCCAAAACTCGTAACTCAGATATTCATCTCTATGATCGTATCATAGACATTTTATCCTCTTGTCACAATGATCTTCTACTTCACTCTGAAATTACTTGAACCATTCAATAATTCAGACTTGTGTTTCATCAAGTAAATATTCTCAACATCTACTCGAATCATCTGTGAAGTAAGAACATAACGATATTCACTGCATGCCTCAGCACTTATTGGACTGCACACATCAAAATGTGTTACTTCCAACAAGTTGCTATCTTGTTCCATCTTATTGAAACCGAGGCTTTTCAGTCATCTTGCCCATGTGGTATGATTTGCATATCTCAAGTGATTCAAAATCAAGTGAGTTCAAACGGTCCATTTGCATGGAGTTTCTTCAAGCATATATACCAATAGACATGGTTCGCATGTCTCAAACTTTTCAAAAATGAGTGAGTCCAAAGATCCATCAACATGGAGCTTCTTCATGCGTTTTATACCATTATGACTTACATGGCAGTGCCATAAGTAAGTGGTACTATCATTACTATCTTATATCTTTTGGCATGAAAATGTGTATCCCTACGATCAAGATTCAATAAAACATTCCTTTAGGTGCAAGAGCACTTATTCAGGTTTAATACTAATCTTGATGGTAGAGGGAGCGTGCGATGTTAGATCACATCAAACTTGGAAATACTTCCAACATATATCGTCAGCTCACCTTTAGCTAGTCTCCGTTTATTCCGTAGCTCTTTATTTCGAGTTACTAACACTTAGCCGGTATCTTATACCCTGGTGCTACTAGGAGTACTAGTAAAGTACACATTAACACAATGTATATCCAATATACTTCTATCGACCTTGCCAGCCTTCTCATCTACCAAGTATCTAGGGTAATTCTGCTCCAGTGGTTGTTCCCCTTATTACAGAAGCACTTAGTCTCAGGTTTGGGTTCAACCTCGGGTTTCTTCATTGGTGCAGCAGCTGATTTGCCGTTTCATGAAGTATCCCTTCTTTCCCTTGCCCTTCTTGAAACTAGTGGTTTCGTCAACCATCAACAATTGATGCTCCTTCTTGATTTCTACTTTCGCGGTGTCAAACAACGCGAATATTTCAAGGATCATCATATCTATCCCTGATATGTTATAGTTCATCACGAAGCTCTAGCAGCTTGGTGGCAATGACTTTGGGGAAACATCACTATCTCATCTGGAAGATCAACTCCCACTCGATTCAAGTGATTGTTGCACTCAGACAATCTGAGCACAAGCTCAACGATTGAGCTTTTCTCCCTTAGTTTGCAGGCTAAGAAAATCGTCGGAGGTCTTATACCTCTTGACATGGGCACGAGCCTGAAATCCCAATTTCAGCCCTCAAAACATCTCATATGTTTCGCGATGTTTCAAAAACATCTTTGATGCCTCAATTCTAAACCGTTTAACTGAACTATCACGTAGTTATCAAAACGTGTATGTCAGATGTTCGCAACATCCACAGACAACGTTCGAGGTTCAACACACTGAGCAGTGCATTAAGGACATAAGCTTTCTACTGTCCGCATAATTGCTACTTTCAACTTTCAACTATATTTTCTCTAGGAACATATCTAAAACAGTAGAACTATAGCGTGAGCTACGACATAATTTGCAAAAGGTCTTTTGACTATGTTCAGGATAATTAAGTTCATCTCATGAACTCCCACTCAGATAGACATCCCTCTGGTCATCTAAGTGATCACATGATCCGAGTCAACTAGGCCGTGTCCGATCATCACGTGAGACGGACTAGTTAACGTCGGTGAACATCTTCATGTTGATCGTATCTACTATACGACTCATGCTCGACCTTTCGGTCTCCGTGTTCTGAGGCCATGTCTGTACATGCTAGGCTCGTCAAGTTAACCCTAAGTGTTTTCGCTGTGTAAAACTTTCTTACACCCGTTGTATGTGAACGTAAGAATCCATCACACCCGATCATCACGTGGTGCTTAGAAGCGACGAACTGTAGCAACGGTGCACAGTTAGGGGAGAACACTTCTTGAAATTTTGTAAGGGATCATCTTATTTACTACCGTCGTCCTAAGTAAACAAGATGCATAAACATGATAAACATCACATGCAATCAAATAGTGACATGATATGGCCAATATCATTTTGCTCCTTTTGATCTTCATCTTCGGGGCTCCATGATCATCATCGTCACCGGCATGACACCATGATCTCCATCATCATGATCTCCATCATCGTGTCTTCATGAAGTTGTCACGCCAACGACTACTTCTACTTCTATGGCTAACGCGTTTAGCAATAAAGTAAAGTAGTTTACATGGCGTTCTTCAATGACACGCAGGTCATACAATAAATTAAGACAACTCCTATGGCTCCTGCCGGTTGTCATACTCATCGACATGCAAGTCGTGAATCCTATTACAAGAACATGATCAATCTCATACATCACATATCATTCATCACATTCTTCT
Organism: Triticum aestivum; assembly: GCF_018294505.1. Taxonomy (NCBI): domain Eukaryota; kingdom Viridiplantae; phylum Streptophyta; class Magnoliopsida; order Poales; family Poaceae; genus Triticum; species Triticum aestivum. The sequence goes on from NC_057813.1 coordinate 159,231,214, forward strand.
TGGCCATATCACATCACATAGCATACCCTGCAAAAACAAGTTAGACGTCCTCTAATTGTTGTTGCATGTTTTACGTGGCTGCTATGGGTTTCTAGCAAGAACGTTTCTTACCTACGCAAGACCACAACGTGATATGCCAGTTGCTATTTACCCTTCATAAGGACCCTTTTCATCGAATCCGTTCCGACTAAAGTGGGAGAGACTGGCACCCGCTAGCCACCTTCTGCACCAAGTGCATGTCAATCGGTGGAACCTGTCTCACGTAAGAGTACGTGTAAGGTCGGTCCGGGCCGCTTCATCCCACAATACCGTCGAAACAAGATTGGACTAGTAACGGTAAGCATATTGAACAACATCAACGCCCACAACTACTTTGTGTTCTACTCGTGCAAAGAATCTACGCAATAGACCTAGCTCATGATGCCACTGTTGGGGAACGTAGCAGAAATTCAAAAAATTTCCTACGTATCACCAAGATCTATCTATGGAGAGACCAGCAACGAGTAGAAAGAGAGTGCATCTACATACCCTTGTAGATCGCTAAGCGGAAGCGTTCAAGTGAACGGGGTTGATGGAGTCGTACTCGTCGTGATTCAAATCACCGATGATCAAGTGCCGAACGGACGGCACCTCCGCGTTCAACACACGTACAGCCCGGTGACGTCTCCCACGCCTTGATCCAGCAAGGAGAGAAGGAGAGGTTGAGGAAGACTCCATCCAGCAGCAGCACAACGGCGTGGTGGTGATGGAGGAGCGTGGCAATCCCGCAGGGCTTCGCCAAGCACCATGGGAGAAGAGGAGGAGGGAGAGGGGCAGGGCTGCACCAACGAGAGATCAAATCGCGTGTTATGGGCAGCCCCATGCCTCAATATATATAGGGGGGAAGGGGGCTGCGCCCCCTTTAGGGTTTTCCCACCCCCTAGGGGCGGCGGCCAGCCCTAGATGGGTTTTGGGGTGCGGCCAAGGAGGGGGGAGGAGTCCATCCTCCCCAAGGCACCTCGGAGGTGCCTTCCCCCTTGAGGACTCTTCCCTCTAGGGTTCCCTAGGCACATGGGCCTCTTGGGGCTGGTGCCCTTGGCCCATGTAGGCCAAGGCGCACCCCCTACAGCCCATGTGGCCCCCCGGGGCAGGTGGCCCCACCCGGTGGGCCCCCGGGACCCTTCCGGTGGTCCCGGTACAATACCGATGACCCTGAAACTTGTCCCGATGGCCGAAACAGGACTTCCTATATATAAATCTTTACCTCCGGACCATTCCGGAACTCCTCGTGACGTCCGGGATCTCATCCGGGACTCCGAACAACATTCGGTAACCACATACAAGCTTCCTTTATAACCCTAGCGTCATCGAACCTTAAGTGTGTAGACCCTACGGGTTCGGGAGACATGCAGACATGACCGAGACGTTCTCCGGTCAATAACCAACAGCGGGATCTGGATACCCATGTTGGCTCCCACATGTTCCACGATGATCTCATCGGATGAACCACGATGTCAAGGACTTAATCAATCCCGTATTCAATTCCCTTTGTCTTGCGGTATTTTACTTGCCCGAGATTCGATCGTCGGTATCCAATACCTTGTTCAATCTCGTTACCGGCAAGTCACTTTACTCGTTCCGTAACACATCATCCCGTGATCAACTCCTTGGTCACATTGCGCATATGATGATGTCCTACCGAGTGGGCCCAGAGATACCTCTCCGTTTACACGGAGTGACAAATCCCAGTCTCGATCCGCATAAAACAATAGATACTTTCGAAGATACCTGTAGTGCACCTTTATAGTCACCCAGTTACGTTGTGACGTTTGATACACCCAAAGCACTCCTACGGTATCCAGGAGTTACACGATCTCATGGTCAAAGGAAGAGATACTTGACATTGGCAAAGCTCTAGCAAACGAACTACACGATCTTTGTGCTATGCTTAGGATTGGGTCTTGTCCATCACATCATTCTCCTAATGATGTGATCCCGTTATCAACGACATCCAATGTCCATAGCCAGGAAACCATGACTATCTGTTGATCACAACGAGCTAGTCAACTAGAGGCTCACTAGGTACATATTGTGGTCTATGTATTCACACGTGTATTACGATTTCCGGATAATACAGTTATAGCATGAATAAAAGACAATTATCATGAACAAGGAAATATAATAATAATACTTTTATTATTGCCTCTAGGGCATATTTCCAACAGAGCCCTCAATGGGAAGATGATAGGAGTGTCCACTATCTGATGGGTCAGATACGGCTACTAGCCCATTCCGGATTAACCATGATTGGAGTCATGTCCACATGCATTATGCGAGGGGTGCAGCCGCTCCAATATAGGGGCCACCCCATGTGGGATTTTAATGGGGAGAATGACGCCACCCGTCATGGCCCCACGGGACCGGGATCGGCCACCGATCTGGTGAAGATCCTGTCCGGCTTGTACAAGTGGGAGGAGTAGGACTTCCTCCGCACGAGTCCATTGAATGGATTCTCCATGAATAACCCTTGAAGCTAGGTAAGCGGACGTTTAAATATCTGATCCGCGCTCTCAAAGATAAGTGTCTTACCTTATGGTTTCGACACAAGAACTGCGCCGGGATGTGGAGGGCATAAAAAGCCCAACTCCACAACCCGAGGATCTGGGAAGATCCCTTGATCCGGCCTCCGAAGAGGATCCAGACATTAAGGTGGACTTGATTGACGGGGTGTTCCACCAGCTCAGCATAGATAATGCTTTAGTCGCCATTACGGCTGACTACCCCGGTTTGTGTCCGGCCACCCAGGTGAGTACGACCGAAGTCCTGAAACCGTTACTTTTTTAATGCTTATTTCCGACCACCATGCACCAATGGTGCTTGGCAGGAGGTGCCCTTACGGCAGGAAGCCGAGCCCGCGGCGACTGACCAAACGAGGTCAGTGCGGCCTAGCAGGCGGAAGAGGAGTGCAGCGCAAATCGAAACATCGCCGCAAAGGTATGGTGCACCATTGTTCTTTAAGGGAAAGACTCCTGGGAGGCATATTAATGCTGATGATTCTTCCAGGAGAAAGAGCGCTCGCCGGACTGAGTCCGGAGAGGGTGCCCACCAAGCCTCCGCCAGCCAGGCTCCAACGCCTGGTCCGGAGGGGGAGGTGAGCGCAAGGCGCGAGCCGGATGCTCCTCCAACGGAGGATGCCGACAGGTTGTCCGCCACCAGGTCTGAGGTGGAGAGCGCCATGAATCACAGGCGCCGTTGGACAGTTCTTCATGACGCGTGTTTCTCACCTGAGGCGTTAAATGCCTTTAATGCGGGAGACGCGCACCTCCGTGCTGCTCAAGATGGTTTAACCAGAGCCACAGAGCAGTATGTAAAGCACATACGGGTAAGGAATTTTAATAGTTATATATGCCAGTAGCCCCCGAGACTTAAAATAGTTAAACTAACTGATTTAAGGATCAATTGTTATGCAGGATCTTACTGAGAAGAATACCCACCTGTCTCAGGAGCTTCAAGAATGCAAGGCCCAACTTGAGGCCGCACTAGCCGCTGCCGGGGGAGCCATGGAGACCCCCTCTGGTAATTCATATTTTGAAGGAAGTAGTTTATGAAGTGCGGCGTGTGTGTATAGTCTGACAATAATATTGCAGAGGATGCCGGACTAGATCCGGAAAAGCAACAGCTGTTGCGCCAGTTGAAGGCCAGCGAGAGGGTGCTTATGAGGGTGCAGCAGGAGAGGAACAAACTCCAAGATGCCAACACCCAGCTGGGCGAAGAACTAAAAGATGTTCGGGTCCAACTGTCTAACTCCGTAAAGGAGAATCGACGGCTTCGTCGCGGCATTTATAGTAAGTGCTTGAGCAAACTTTTTTGAAAAGAAGAGTTCGGCGAGGAAGTCGATTGACAGAAGTGTGTCTGTAGGTGTGCTCACGGGTCGTCCGGCAGAGGAGATGCCTGGTTCCACGGGAGACCCTCTTCCCGAGCTGCTGCAACTGCACGAACGTGTTCGGTAGGCAATGAGTGGCGTCGTGCAGGCCTTATGGCCTTCTGTCTCCCTACTCGAGGGTCTTGGAGGGCTTGCTGAGAAGCTTCAGGGAGTACGGTGGCATCTCCGTCTGTGGAAGATATCGGCCTGCCGTCAAGGTGCCAGGGAGGCCTGGGCCATGGTGAAGACGCGGTACCCGAAGGCTGACCCAAACCACATGGCCGAGGTCGGACCTGTGGGGCCTGATGGGAAGGAGATCCCTGTGAGCCTGATGTACGGCCAAGAAGAGTTGGCCGCGAAATATTCCCAACAGGACTGTAAATTAGACAGCCTGTTAGATGGGATTGAAGAGGAGTACAATCAGTCTGTTTGACAATGTAATTTTAAAATGACTTCTAGCCGGATTGTAGATCGTTTGCCTTTGCGGACCTTTTCGCTTCAACCTCGGGACCCAACAGTCCGAAGTGTGTCCGAATACCCTGACGGTTATAAAAGAACCGGGGCATGCATGGAGACAAGGCGTAGGGGTCATAATTGCTTTATCAGACAAGTGCCCAACTAGCTATGTTATATTACATGGTTAGTAAGAAACATCTTCCAGAGAGAATAGTTCCGTTAAGGGTTCCTTTCCCTGGGAGGCATGCCCTAAAGTGCATGTCCGGATTGCGAAAATAGCAGAAAAAGCATCTGGGGGCAGATAAATAAGTAAGTAATAAATCATCTTTCAGGTCACCGACCGAATATTCCCTTAAGAACGCTAGCCTTCGGCTTCACCTAGTCTGAGGTACACATCCGGCTGACCCGGCAGTAACAATCACAGAGGTGCTCCCTTTACCTCCTAGTCGAACAATCGGGAACGTAGGGGTAAGCACAGGAGCAAGGCAACCCGGCTTGGCCAAAACTTAAGTCATATCGATGCATATAATGGTGATCAAAAGGTACATGCGGAAGTGTGACACATGTGGTGGGCATGAAGCCCATATAAATAAGCTTCTGTTAAAGAAGCCCCCAGGTATAACGAGTGCGAGTAGAAAATCGAGTGAGTGCGAACAAAGCGCAGATTAGCCCTCAAGAGGTTTGTACTAAAAGAGGGAGGAAAAAGGAGGGAAAACAAAGACAGCGAAAAACATGAAAGGTGGACGGAGGAAGGAGACGAACCCTGAGTCCGGCGCTAGGCGTAAAATCTTCGGAGACGGGCTGCGTTCCATGGGTTTGGCTCGAGTCGGTTGTCAGATGCATTGCGTAGACGGTATGCGCCGCCGGTAAGGACTTGGTCGATGATGAAGGGACCTTTCCATTTGGGCTTAAGTTTGTCCTTTTTCTTGTCCGGCAGGCGTAGAACTAGCTCGCCAACATTGTAAGTTTTGGCCCGTACTTCTCTGCTTTGATAACTTCGAGCCTGCTGTTGATAAAATGCGGAACGGGATTTTGCCATGTCGCGCTCCTCCTCTAAAGCGTCCAAACTGTCCTGCCGATCCAACTCGGCTTCTCTTTCCTCGTACATGCGCACGCGAGGTGAGTCATGAATTATATCGCAGGGCAAAACTGCCTCAGCGCCGTATACCCTAAAAAATGGTGTGAATCCAGTTGTGCGGTTTGGCGTGGTCCGCAGCCCCCAGAGTACGGAGTCGAGCTCCTCTACCCAGTGCGTGTTAGATTCCGTGAGGGACCGCACTAATCTGGGTTTAATGCCGCTCATGATGAGACCATTTGCCCGTTCCACTTGACCATTAGTTTGAGGGTGGTAGACTTAAGCGTAGTCGAGCTTGATGCCCATGTTTGTGCACCGGAGTTTAACCTCGTCGGCCGTGAAATTCGTGCCGTTATCAGTGATGATACTGTGGGGGACGCCAAAACGGTGTACTACCCCGGATATGAAGTCTATCACAGGTCCAGATTCTGCCGTATTAACCGGCTTGGCCTCTATCCATTTGGTGAATTTGTCCACCATGACCAATAAGTATTTGTGCTTGTGGGTTCCCCCTTTAAGGGGTCCAACCATGTCAAGCCCCCAGACCACGAACGGCCAAGTAATGGGTATAGTTTTGAGGGCGGTGGGTGGCATGTGGCTCTGATTAGCAAAGAGCTGGCAACCGACGCATTGTTGGACTAAGTCCTGAGCATCTGCCCGGGCGGTCGGCCAAAAAAATCCTGTATGGAAGGCCTTGCCTACAAGGGCCCGGGTGGCGGCGTGGTGCCTGCAGAGTCCGGCGTGAATTTCAGCCAGGAGATTTCGCCCTTCCTCTTCGGAGATACACCTTTGAAGGACTCCGGTTGTGCTTTTCTTATAAAGTTCTCCCTCATGGACCTTGTAGGCTTTAGATCGCCGAACTATGCAGCAGGCCTCATTTTGGTCTTTGGGAAGTTCCTGCCTGATTAAGTAGGCTAGGAATGGTTCCGTCCACGGGGCAATTACTGCTAGTATTTCGTGGGCTGAATCTGTTATTTCATTGGCTGAGCCACCGATTTAGTCAGAATGTTCTGCGTTAGGTGATGCAGTTGGTTCCGTATTGTTATTTCCGGACTCCTCTACCCATAATACGGATGGCTTAAAGAGCCACTCCAGGAAGATGTTTGGAGGGACGGCGTCGCGTTTTGCACCGATGCGTGCCAACACGTCTGCTGCCTGGTTATTATCCCGGGCTACATGGTGGAATTCGAGTCCTTCGAACCGGGCTGACATTTTTAGGACAGCGTTACGGTAGGCTGCCATTTTCGGATCCTTGGCGTCAAAGTCTCCATTTACTTGGGATATTGCAAGGTTTGAATCCCCGTGCACCTCTAGGCGTTGAATACCCATGGAGATTGCCATCCGGAGGCCATGTAGAAGGGCCTCGTATTCGGCTGCGTTGTTGGAGTCCGTGTACATTATTTGAAGCATGTATTGGACTGTGTCTCCGGTTGGGGACGTCAAGACGATGCCACCTCCCAAGCCAGCCAACATTTTGGAGCCATCGAAATGCATGATCCAATTGGAGTATGCGCCGTACTCTTTAGGGAGTTCGGCTTCGGTCCATTCGGCGATGAAGTCAGCCAGAACTTGCGACTTGATAGCTCGCCGTGGTTTGTAGGTTATATCAAATGGGAAGAGCTCAATGGCCCATTTTGCAATCCGGCCCGTCACATTGCGATTGTTTATAATGTCGTTGAGAGGTACTTCGGAGGCCACCGTTATGGAACACTCTTGAAAGTAGTGTCGCAGCTTCCGGGATGCCATGAACACCGCGTACGCTATCTTTTGATAGTGTGGGTACCGGGACTTGCATGGAGTTAAGACAGTGGATACGTAGTACACTGGTTTTTGAAGAGGGAATTTGTGCCCTTCTGTTTCTCGTTCGACGACGAGTACCGCGCTGACAACTTGATGTGTTGCTGCGATATATAACAACATTGGTTCGCCCAGGTTGGGCGTGGCCATGACCGGATTTGTTGCCAATACGGCCTTTATTTCTTCGAGTCCGGTCGTGGCAGCATCCGTCCATTCGAAATGTTCGGTGCGCCAGAGGAGGTGATAGAGGGGCAGTGCCTTTTCTCCCAAACGGGAGATGAAGCGACTTAGAGCCGCCACACATCCAGTTAGTTTTTGTATTTGCTTGAGGTCTTTTGGGATATCCAATTGTGACAGAGCTCGAATCTTGGCTGGGTTTGCTTCAATTCCTCTACCGGATACAATGAAGCCCAAGAGCTTTCCGGCTGGTACGCCGAAAATGCATTTTTCCGGGTTGAGCTTAATGTCATATGCTCGGAGGTTGTCGAATGTCACCCTCAAGTCGTCTACTAGAGTTTCGACATGTTTGGTCTTGACGACCACATGTCTGAAGCATGCGCTGATATGTTGCGCCGGCGTTTTTGAGTCCGAAGGGCATTGAGTTGAAGCTGAATGGTCCGTATGGAGTAATAAATGCCGTTGCGGCCTGGTCTTTTTCTGCCATCTTGATTTGATGGTATCCGGAGTATGTGTCGAGGAAGCACAATGAATCGTGCCCTGCGGTAGCATCGATGATTTGGTCGATGCGAGGGAGAGGGAAGGGGTCCTTTGGACATGCCTTGTTAAGGTCTTTGAAATCGACACAAAGGCGCCATGATTTGTCCTTTTTTGGTACCATTAACAGGTTGGCTAGCCAGTCCGGATGTTTGATATCTCTGATGAATCCGGATTCTAAGAGTTTGGCTAGCTCCTCTCCCATTTCCCTATCTTTTGGGTTCGGAAAATCGCCGAAGAGCCTGTTTGACTGGCTTGAATCCTTTTAGGATATTTAGGCTGTGCTCTGCCAGCCTGCGTGGGATTCCTGGCATGTCTGAAGGGTGCCAGGCGAAAATGTCCCAATTTTCCCGAAGGAATTCTCGTAGTGCGGCTTCTACATCAGGATTTAATTGTGCCCCAATGGAGGCCGTCTTTGTGGGGTCCGTTGGATGGATCTGGAATTTGACTATTTCGTCTGCTGGTTTAAAAGAGGTGGACTTAGACCTCTTATCGAGTATCACATCGTCCCTATCCACCGTGGAGCGCAGCGCAGTGAGTTCCTCTGCCGCTAGGGCTTCGGATAATGCCTCTAGGGCCAGTGCGGCTGTCTTATTTTCAGCGCGGAGTGCTATATCTGGATCACTAACGAGAGTGATTATTCAATTGGGCCCGGGCATTTTGAGCTTCATGTACCCGTAATGGGGTATAGCTTGGAAGATTGTGAATGCCTCTCGCTGTAACAAGGCGTGATATCTGCTGCCAAATGGGGCCACTTGGAATGTGACCTCTTCGGACCTGTAGTTGTCCGGCGAGCCGAACACTACGTCTAGTGTGATTTTTCCTGTGTAGCGTACTTCTCGACTAGGGATTATTCCCCTGAAGGTTGTGCTGCTTCGCTCAATGCGGCTCCAGTCAATTTCCATTTTTTGAAGAGTTTCCTCATAGATGAGGTTTAATCCGCTGCCGCCATCCATGAGTACCTTGGTAAGACGAAAGCCGTATACTATCGGACTGAGGACCAATGCGGCTGGTGCTCGAGCTGTTCGGAATTTAGGTTCATTGCTGGCATTGAAGGTGATAGCTGTGTCACTCCATGGATTCATTGTTGCTACTTGGTAGACTTCGGCGAGGCTGCAGATTGTTCGCCTCCGCATGTTATTTGATGCGAAAGTCTCGAAGACTGTTAATACCGTACTAGTACTATTGGGCTGGTTGTCCGGGGCTAGAAAGCCTTCGCCACTTTTGGCCACCTGCCGTAGTATCCAACATGCTCGAAGGCTATGTGTTGGAGTGGCGCCATCCGTACTATGGATTTTGCAGGGTCCGTTGAGCCATCCCTCCAGTACGGTTCCGTGCCCTTTCGGGTTTTTTCGCTTTTTGGTTTTGAATCCAGGTGCTTGAGTATGACGCACCCTTTTATTTCCAACTGGGGTTGTATTCAGGGCGGATTGTCCCAAAACCTGGTTTCGGTTTTCCAGGCGCTCTCCATTGCACAGTATTTTTGTACAATGGTCGCTAGGTCGGCGAAGCGTGTAACTTCGTGATGACTTATGGCGTTTATGATTCCCTTGTCCGTGCAATTGTTGCAAAAAGTTGAAATCGCGCTTTCTTCATGGCAGTCCTTTATCCTGTTCATAGCCAGGAGGAATCTGGCCCAGTAATGATGTACTGTTTCATCGGGCTCTTGTCGTATTTGAGATAGATCGCTTATGCTTGGGTGGGCGGGTGGAATTAAGTTTGGAACCCCGCCCGATCTGAGGCTCAAAGGCCAAGAAGTTTCCGGATTTGGAAGCTTGGTTGGTTGGATGCCTTCCAACAAATCTGGTCCGATGCCTGACTTTAGGTTCAGTATTTGATTGACGTCCGTCCCTCTACGGGAATCCGGCATGGAGGGATCGGGAATCCGGGCATAGCTGGTTTTTAACATAGAAGAAGAGTCGCCGCATTGTTCCTCTACCACAACAACGTGGTGGGTAGCCTAGGGAGAGTTAATTTCTCTCAGATTGGTTTTAAGACCAATCTGATCGTAGTATGTAGCGACTCCCAGGGCGGCGATGCGATCCAAGAGCTCGTTTACGGAGGAGAGCTCAATCGGATCTAGCTGCTCGGCGAATTTCGAGCTGACGTGAAGATCGCTTTTGATGACCTGAGAAGTCATCGTCGGAGCGGTGGCCGAACAGGCGGTCATAAGAAAACCACCTAGCCGGATAGTTTGGCTGGCGGCCAAGGCTCCCTTGACGACGGCGCCGTCTTTAAAGACGGGAAAAGGCATCCTTCCTGATTGCGACGGCACAGAGGAACTCTCAATGAAAGCACCAATGTCGGTGTCAAAATCGGCAGATCTCGGGTAGGGGGTCCCGAACTGTGCGTCTAGGCGGATGGTAACAGGAGACAACGGACACGATGTTTTACCCAGGTTTGGGCCCTCTTGATGGAGGTAAAACCCTACGTCCTGCTTGATTAATATTGATGATGTGTGTTACAAGAGTAGATCTACCACGAGATCAAGGAGGCTAAACCCTAGAAGCGAGCCTATGGTATGATTTTAGTTCGTCCTACGGACTAAAGCCATCCGGTTTATATAGACATCGGAGAGGGCTAGGGTTACACAGAGTCGGTTACAATGGTAGGAAATCTACATATCCGTATCGTGAAGCTTGCCCTCCACGCCAAGGAAAGTCCCATCCGGACACGGGACGAAGTCTTCAATCTTCTATCTTCATAGCCTTGGAGTCCGGCCGACGATGATAGTTCAGCTATCCGGACACCCCCTAGTCCAGGACTCCCTCAGGGACCTCATGCTCAGGCGGGTCCTCTCCATGGAAGGGATGCACAAGCTCTCTCCCATGTGGGAGGGCCCGTTCAAGGTTGTTCATGTTTCCAAGCCCGGCTCCACGCGCTTGGAGACCCAGGAGGGAGTACCCATCCAGAACGCGTGGAACATTCAACATCTCTGGAGATTCTACCCCTGAGAAGGCCCAGTGCCTGTGGAAAAGGCCCGGTGCCTGTGAAGAAGGCCAACGCCTGTGAAGCCACCATGTTTTGGAGAAGGCCCGGTGCCTGTGAAGAAGGCCAACGCCTGTGAAGCCACCGCGTGTTCGAGAAGGCCCAGTGTCTGTGAAGAAGGCCAACGCCTGTGAAGCTACCGCGTTTTGGAGAAGGCCCGGTGCCTGTGAACAAGGCCAATGCCTGTGAAGCTACCGCGTTTTGGAGAAGGCCCGGTGCCTATGAACAAGGCCAATGCCTGTGAAGTTCGCTGCCCGTGACACTCTCACGTAATAATGAGTGGGGCTGTACACGCCCCGGAGTCTCCGGAGTGCCGCCCTCGGGCCTGGGGGGCTCCCGCCCATGCCCAGTGGCAGCACTTAGCTCCGCGCTTGTGAGAAGACGTCGAAGACTAGATTAGGTGCCGGACGCGGCTTTTTCATTTGCTTTCTGCAGTTGGCTTGCTCTTCCTTATTTGGAGTTTTATCGAAGCTATCCTAGCCTCTGGCGCGACCCCCCCTTGTTCCTTTTTGCTCACCTGCTTTGGTTTTCCTTCGTGCAAGTCTCGCGAGGGAGGCGCGGGTGCCCTCACGAGTGTTTTCTGTCTTGGCCGCCTAAAGCTCTCCTATCCAGGTCCGCTGAGGGAGCACCACTCCCAGTCCTTGCCTCACGGGCATTGCGACGCAAGCACGGGACCTGGGTCGGTCGCCCCCGCAACCGAACCAAAAGCCACCCCTCTTGACTAATCCTTGCAGGACATAAAGTGCACAGCAAGGCCTCGACCTCCGGAGGCAAAGACCGCTGCAAGCCTCCACGGGTTAAGTAACTCCCGCACACGGGTACACGGCATAGAAACATAGCACGGAAATAGTGGAAACAACACGATAATTAGCAATAACAGTTCGACACGCACCCGCAGGGCCCTACACTACTTCCTCTCTTTGTAGGAAAAGAAGAAGGGCAAAACAGGCATGACTGGCTCAGCACCAGCCCACGACGAGGGCTCGTGCCGCCTCCGGAGCTCGGTCAGACTCCCTCTTCTCGCTTCACCCGGGCGCGCCGCCGGACTGGCCCGCTACCTTCCCCCAGGCGGGCACGACGGTGTGGAGGCTGGTCACGACCACTGCTGGAGGCGCTGCTGCCTAAAGAAGAGTCGCGGAAGCTTGGCGAGCCCCGGTCGCTGCAATCCACGCGCCTGCCGCCGTCTTCGTCCCGATCAACGCCGAGGCTGGGCGCCCTGCCACGGTCATCGTCCTCGGGGCAGCACCCAGCACGGCGACCGTCTTCCCCAAACACCCTCACGTAGAGGGTGGCATCACCGTCGAACCTGAAGTGCAGGGTGCACCGCCGGCTCGGGCCACGCGGACGAGCAAAAGTTTGCCAGCCGTGGGTTAGGGCCAAACCCCCGGCGGCGGAAACCGCCAGTGAAGCCCAGGAGGCTCTACTACAGTAGCCGTCCGCCTGAAGCCAGAGGCCGCCCGGAGCGCCGGCCGGAAGCTCACCTATGAAGAAGCAAGGAAGCTGGAGCCAAGTGCTGGTCGGGTCTGCCGACCATACAACGAACTCTGGCAGCACTTCCGCCGAGCGGAAGCGTGGTCTGGGGGGTCGCGCAACCGCGGCGTGCCTCCCATCGGCGACCAGGCGCTCGTCTATGCGCAGGGAGCCACCTCCACGACCGCAGGAAGCCACCACGAGGGACGCAGGGTGCTTGCGGGGGCGGCCCCGACCGCGCTTAGTCGGAGGAGAGTCAGGCCCTTCCTGGCGAGCCTTTCCCTTCTCCGCGGCTGTGAACCTCTTCGGCGGAGCCATGGAGATAGCGATGGCAAAGATGAAGAAGAGGAGGAGTAGCGGAGGGAGATGAACTGGAGCGGCTCGCGCCGTTCCGTACTTATAGCCGGAGGAGGCCAACCGCCGGCCTCCACGATCGCAGGTAATCATGACCCATTTTTGCATGCAGGGACTTGTCAAGTCATGCAGTGGTCGAGGCGTCGTGGGGAAGCGGAGACGCCCACGTCCAATTGACCGCCACGTGGCGCCCAAGGCCGCAGGCTATTGGGGCCCGTGGCGCTTTGCACTTGCTCCTTCACTTCTGTCCTAAGCCAAGTCCGGGCGTGCCTTGGGCCCGGGGGCTACTGTCGGTGTTCTGGGAACGGGGGTCCCCGGACTTGCCTACCTGCGGCCTGCGGCGTGGCTCAAGTGGGGGCCCAATGCAGCCTAGCTTCATCAGCTCAAGCTCAAGACCCTCGTGAGGGGCCAAGCCTCGCGGGGTGGACAACGGGGAGCTTCCTCAGGGGCAGCCTCTTCAGGCAGGCTCGCGAGGAGGTGGAGAGATCAAGGCAGGGCACCTCCCAAGGGGCCCGTGACACAATCCATGACGATCGGAGGCCAGGCGGGCGCCGGCCAGCGTAGCGTCCATGTTTCCCTTTCGGTGCTAAGGGGGCAAGCACAAGCCAAGGCATCAGGCAAAGGTTACCATTTTGTTGCAACAAGACCAAGACCAGCATAACGGCAGGATGGAGGTCATCGTGGAGCCCAGGGCGGTGTCACCATTAGAGCCTTTGGCAGCCGAAGACCAACTTTAGTCAGGATAAGTGCACCAGATGTTCCCCTTCAAAATGGCCAATTGTTGGCGCCCTTCCTGCTCATTATTTAGGAAGAGGCCCAGGGCCTCGCTCTATAAATAGGACTAGCCACCACAACGTAGATGCATCTGAAAACCAACCGGAGAGAGAGAAAAGCTACTGAACTCACCCAAGCAGTTCGTGGCACAAGCTCAAGAACAACCCCTCGCGAGGCTGGTCTCCCTTTGTACTATTCATCATCAGCCCCCGAGGCAATCCACCACACCACACACTGGAGTAGGGTATTACACCACAATGGTGGCCTGAACCAGTATAAATCTCATGTCCCTTGTGTGTTCATCTTTTTAGCATAGATCTTTGCAAGACTTCGAGACGTGAGTTGGTAGGGGATAGATCTTCATGTGCACCCCAGTGTTCGAACCTCAAGGGTCTGCCGGAACTCGAGATCCGACAGTAGCACAGCGCAAAGGTGGCGGTGTGGAGAGAGGAGGAAAACCGCGAGATGGACATCAGTGCTGAGGGCACAAGTTCATGGCATTCGGTATGTGGTATGTGATTTCCAGGGGAATAGTAGAACTAAAGCAGATGTAGTTCTATGAATTCAGGGGATTTCAGCCAGGCATCCACCGTGGAGGGCATGGTATGCTTGCTCAGGTAGCATGACGGGATGCAGAGGCTTTGAACGGAGCCCTGGTGGGAGGAGATGATGGCTCTGGGGATTTCAAAACCATTGAAGAGAGATAGCTGACGACAGTCGAGATTAAGGTGCATGGCGAGGGTGCCACCGAATTCAGAGGACTTGGGTGCGGCAGCAATCCTTGGTGGGGAGAAGCGAGATGATCTCCCCAAGGACGGCGTCCGGGAGATCGCTGATGCGGTCCACTTGAGATTCTACGGGTTCCTGGGATCCGGTGGGGGCGGGGTCGCCGCTTCTCCCCGCACTGCCGAGTGTGCGATCTACAACAGGTGTCACCGCTGGCGGGAGCCTCATCTTCTTGGCGCTGGGGTCAGCCGACTCCATTTTCCTCGAGGGCGTCGCGTCGCGCTCAAGGATTTGAGCAGACACTACTAGGGAAAAGCCTAGCAGCAGCGCGGGTTTTAGGCCTATCAGTAGTGCGGGCAGGAGCGGCACTGATAAGGCGCTACAGCTAATGCTTAGCAATAGCGCGCCTAGATCCACGCTACTGCTAAATTTACTTAGTAGTAGCGCTTCTTCAGAACAGCGCTACTGGTAATTAGTAGTAGCGCTTCTCCTTTCCCGCGCTACTACTATTATTTCGTATTTTATTTCTTTTTTATTTCATGTTGTATTCATACACCTTTACACAAGTTTTCATACAATAGGAATTTAGAGATTGTTTTTACATCATAATGAGTTATTACATCACGGGGTGAAAGAACCGTGGACTAGTTTCAAGTGGATGTCCATCCACTTGAAACTAATCCGCGGTTCTTTCACCCAATGATATAATAATATCATCATCATCATCATCATATCATTAACAACTTATCATCATAATACATCATTGTCATATAACACCTCCTCAAGATCATCGTTTTCATCAATGACATCACATAGCAAATTGGTCACTAGTCGTAATCACAAGTACTCATTATCAACTCTAACACATTACCACATAATAAACATATTGTACCTCATAGGACCTATTACATTCGATTAAGACCTACTACATTTTCTAAGGTAAAATAGCAAAAAACAAGATAGCCCCTGACTCTCCATTATGGAGAATGGAGATTAGCCTGTCTCCAATTCTTGCCTTTCGCTGAATGTTACTTCCAAGAACCTCCTTGAGAATTTCCATACATTTCTTCCATTCTTTGATGAACATGTGTTCACGGGTTTTAGAAATCCGATATGCACAGGTGAGCTCCGTAGATTTACCTGGCAGTATGTTCAGAACTGAGAGGCGACCATGCAGAGACATCAGATGAGGCACACAATCCATCAGGAGTTTCTACTGAAAAACATAATAATAACTACATAGTTAGCAATGATGTACTAGTTTTAGAAGTATGCAAAAGATGCACGGATGTTGTAATAGTAAAAAATCTTACCAGGGTATCTCCAGAGAAGTTACCATGGTTCAACACATGCACTAGTGGCACATATTCACCATAATTTGGAGGAGTTCAATAATAGTTATTGTAATTCTCAAGAAGAGTACAAAATGCGATCAGATGATTTTTCTCCTTATACGTTAATTCGGTGACATCGGTGTAGTGGGTTTTATCTACCATCTTCCGCACAGTCTTTGAAGAATCAAAATAAGCTGTCAATGGAAATAAGCTATCAACTATTTTGAAGTAAACAATATAAATTAGTTAATAACTATGTTTGAGAAACTCACATAGCGGTACAATCGGAAGCGTATCAACAAGGACCCAAATATCCATATTGTCTTGCTTGATGTCAGGATCACCAAGATCCATGGTGACAATCATACCCTCATAAAAACCATACATTTTGCAAAGTGCTTCCCAATTTTGCCAAAGAAAATGGGTTACGCTCTGAGCATTGCACAGATTTACTTCAAAATCCATATCATGATGGGTCCTTAGGTGTATTTTCTTTGTTTCGAAATTTTCATGGTCTTCAAACCCATCCTCTCCAAGATATAGCGTCTTGCATGGCATGGGATAAGCTAGTTGAATTGTAAAATATGAAAATTAGACGTTGAAATAGTTGAAGTCATTCTTAAATACGAAAGAAACACTTGTCGTGGTTGCGTACCGTTTCACAATCGAAGGTCTCCTCGAGCTTAATGTTGAAGCGCCGATCTTCGTCCAGGTGAACGAACCTGTCGCACATACCTCGATCGTCGTGGCACCAGCTACACTCCCCCAGGAGACTGTCGTCGTCCGAGTACGACATTTCCTATGTTCACAATTCAAAGATTAAACTTGTACATATTCTAGCACAAGTCATGCCAGAATTCACGAAAAAAATCCGACATGACCTTTGCTAAAAAAGGACATATCGAGCGCCTGAAATTTGTCGGAACGGAAATTAATCAACACTCCGGCAAAACATAGGCCACTCAGAGATGTAAACTGAACATGAACGGCCACTTGGGCAACCAAATATCCTATTTGAGCAACAACACAACATATACAAGGATATTTGGCTGGTCTCACCTCGATGTCGGAGGGGGTCGGTGAGTGGGACGACGGCGGGGATGTCGGAGGGGGTCGGTGACGGGGACGACGGTGGTCACCTGAAACCATATAAGTTATCACTAATACATCCCGAATAATTGCTTAAACTAAAAAATAACAACAAATATGACATGTTCAACTAGTTTTATTAATTCAACTAGTTCTTACTAAATATAAACTTACTATAAATAGAAAAAAAACTAGTTCTTTCTAAAAATAAAGTAGTTCAACTAGTTATATTAATTATCTTACTAAAAATACATTAGTTCTATTAATTCAACTAGTTCAACTAGTTTATTAATTTACTTACTAAACTAGTTCAACTACAACTAAAGTAGTTCAACTA
>NC_057813.1:159248359-159249489 GCF_018294505.1 Triticum aestivum
CTACTAAAAATCTAGTACTAACTAAGCAACATATAGGACTAGCTATGAACCCTAAATTAACATCTACTACTACTAAATCTAGTACTAACTAGTGGCAGGGGGTGGGGGCGACAGAGAGGTAGCTAGGGGCGGCGAGGTCGAGGGCGGTGGGAGGAGGGCTGCCAGCGGAGGAGGGAGGAGGTGCGATCGCAGGCGGAGGGAGGAGGGCGGCGGCGGAGGAGGGAGGGGCGGCCGCAGGCGGAGGGAGGATGTGCGAGGAGGAGGGAGGAGGGACGGAAGGAGGGGAGTACCTCGCCGGCAGAGGGACGAAGGCGGCGGTGGCGACGACACACGACGACGGTTGCGCGGGCGAGAGTGAGGGTTTGAGTGAGGGCCGGTCGTGCGCGTGGGGATAAGGTAGGGATAGTTGTAGCGTGTTTGCCAAAATGCGCTACAGCTAATCTGAATAGCAGTAGTGCTTTGCGTATAAACCGCTACTGCAAAGTGTAACTATTCAAAAAATACGTCCACGCAAAAATACATTGGCCATCAATGATCTTTTTGTGTACAATCTGAATTGTCAATATGAGTCCTCTCCGGTAGGAACCGGAGAGGACTCATATTGCGGCCACAAATTTTACACATAGAGTTCAGTGAAGACCAACTGGTTGTGCTAGTTTCAGAAATAACATATTTAAGGTGGTAAACACCCTGTTCACGGAGCAAGGTGGGACTAAACATGTGGGCTGATCTTAGCAGTAGCGGTTTTCCTAGAAGCGCGCTACTGCTAACTTCTATAGCAGTAGCACTGTTCAGTATAGTGCGCTACTACTATAACTAGCGGGGGGGGGGGCGAGGTCATGGCAATTATAGCAGTAGCGCGGTTTGTGGTGGACGCGCTACTGCTATTTTCCTGTCAGCAGTGTGTTTTGATAACACGCGCTGCTGCTAAATAGCAGGAGCGTGGTATTTTGAGGAGCGCTGCTGGTAAGATTCTGTGTATAGGCTTTTCCCTAGTAGTGAGAGTAACGAATGACGAGCCTAGTTGTAGTGCGACCGAAGAAGAAGGGGAGTTGGGGGTTTTCGGTAGGAGTGAGGAAGAAGGGTAGCTGGGGTTTTCTGTAGGAGTGAGGTGAGGAATTTGGGGGTAC
>NC_057813.1:159249647-159250493 GCF_018294505.1 Triticum aestivum
GTGTTGGGTGTGGGTAGCGCCTCTCATTCAGTAAATATATGGGCTTTTGAATTGATTTTACTATTTACTAGTGTGGATGGGCTGTTTTGTCTCGGGCCTAGAGAAACAATTACTAGTAGTACAGTGGAGACACTCTACAGCTACCCAGAAAAACAATTATACTACTAGTACAGTGGAGACACTCTACCGCTTCTGGCTCCTCCTAGGTCATTGAAACGTCTCCCTCTACTGAATGCCGTTATACTTTTGTTCACCGACATGCGGGCCATGCAGCGTGCCGGCCCAAATGCCATCCACCAAATTAGAAGGCAATATGCAGGCGGAGAGTCAGCCCGGTCGTAGTGCGGCAGTAACGAGCCGTCGCATCACAAAACCCCACCTCCCCGCAGTCTAAGTTTGACGGACGAAGCAACCATCATTTCACTCTTCACTGAATCCCCTTCTCCCTCACCGTCTTCAAGAAAGGCAACACTCGCACCTGCCACTTTTCTTCTCTCCCAATGTAGGGAAGGTAAGCGGATCCGTGATGTTGGTATATTTTTGTTCAGAGAAAAAAAAGAACTTTTGCAAAGTAGTAACCGATCCTCACTCTCTTTTTTGTTTCATTCTCATTGCGATTGTGTTTTTCTTTCAGTGGTCTCCTAGTATTCATCAGTTTCATGATGGACCAAGGAGAACCAGGCAAAGATCTGCCGATATTGGAGCAGACGCAGGAGGCTGATCCCCGTGAGACAGAGATCTCCAAGAAGATGGAGGCAACCATCGAGCCGACCCCAGATACGCTCACGGCCACTGCTGAGATGGTCAACGCCCCGTTTGAGGTTACAGCCCCATGGCATTGCAGGA
>NC_057813.1:159250613-159251344 GCF_018294505.1 Triticum aestivum
TTCTTTGCCGATCTCGATTGTGGTTTTTCATCTAAGTATGTGGTGATTTTGTAACACCCCGGATGTAACTTTCCATCTTTGTAACTCCAACTCTTGCCTTTTTCGGCTATGTGATATGATATTCCCTCCGTGGTTGGGTTTTGTCTGTTGTTTTTCTTTTATTCATGTCATGCATATAATATCATGTCATCATGTGCATCTCATTTGCATACGTGTTCATCTCATGCATCCGACCATTTTCCCCGTTGTCCGTTTCGCAATCCGACACTCCCACATGCACTGGCGCACCCCTCTTGTCTCTTTTCGTGTGCGGGTGTTAAACGTCCTCGGAATGGACCAAGCCTTGCCAAGTGGCCCTGGTATAGCACCGGTAGACCGCCTGTCAAGTTTCGTGCCATTTGGAGCTCGTTTGGTACTCCAATGGTTATCCGCATAACCGCAAAGGCCTCTTTTGTGTTGCATCCCAACACCCCTCCAAAGCAGCCCAATAACCCACTAAGTCACTTCCATGCTCTCCGTCGTCGGATCACGATCATGTGGGCGAAAACTACACCTCATTTGGACACTCCTAGCTCCCTCTACCTATAAATATAGCTTCTCCCCGAAATTCACGGGCAAACCCTAGACGAAATCGTCCCTGTCGCCACCGGACACGTCCGGCCGCCGCCGCCCGCGTCCAACCGCAGCGTGACACGTGTCGCCCGTTCGTCGCCCACCGTGCCGGCCCGTCG
>NC_057813.1:159251822-159265427 GCF_018294505.1 Triticum aestivum
CACCCGTCCGCCCGGTCGCCGCCGACCGCGTCTCAGCCGCCGCCGCCGCCAGATCCGGCGCCCCCGCGCCGGAGTCACCCCGGATCCGCCTCCCCCGTCCAACTCTGGCGACGCCCGCACCCTCCGACAAACTCGCGCCGGCCGTCCTTGATCCGCGCGCCCGGATCCAGATCCACCCTGGTTGACTTCTCCCGCCGAAAATCCCCTAAGTCCTTATCTGTCATTAATTTTGTAGCATGTTCATCGCACCACAACTTTGCAACCGTGGCTCCGTTTTGGGCGTGTAGCATACCGAATTGTTCGCCTTGAAGAGTACATCATTTCATCCCTGTGCATCATTTTCATTTGAGCTCATCTTGATGCCCTAAATTCTGTTGGAAGAGTGCTTCATAATGTTAGTTTCAGATTCTTATCAGAACATGCACTTTTGTCATTTTTGCCATGATTGATGTGTGCATCCTATGTACTTGATCCCTACATGTGTTTTGAACTATGCCATGTCTTCTTTACATAGGTACTTGCCATGTATTTTTGTGATCAATGTGGTGACTAGCACAAGCATGCAAACTAGGCTTCAGTAAGGATGTTTTCATGTTCTGCTGTTATTTTCATGCCATGTAAACATGTTGCTACAGGGAGATCCATGCATAATTTGAGATACTTCAGTAAGGATGTTTTGAACATATAGTTATGCTCTATCCATTCATGCCCCTGGTGGCAATTATGGAGTAGTCTAGCATGTCATTTTCGTGCTCTACTTTTGCTTCAAAATGTTACCTGGCAGATTCTTTACATGTTATTCAATTTTGCCAAGGTTGTTGTAGTTGATCCGTGTATGCTATGATGTTGTTCTTTCCATTTATAGATTCTATGACATGTCTTCTTGATGGAAGTATGCTTAGTTTATCATGAAATGCTCTGTAGTGAGTGCATCGAGCTCGCGAAGGTGCCTTCGTAATTCTGTCAATGGCATGCTCTGTTTGTTGAATCTGTTAACGAAACTTGCTATGTTTACATGGGTGCCATCATATTTTCTGGTCCTTTTTGGCTTATGGTCAGTAAGGGACTTTTGATCTATGCTTTGAGTAGATTCATGCCATGTCTTGTTTTGCTATTATAAGTTCCTTTAGCATGTTGATAACTTGCTCTGAACATTGCTTCGTGATGCTGTTTATGCCATATCCAATCTGATATTTTTTTTTGCACTTTCACCATGCTTGTTTGAACCTGTTATGATATGATTTAGCCGTAGCTTAGTGTTCCTCTTTTGTTAATCATCTCGTGTAGATCACTGCCATATGCTTTGTTTTTATGTTGGGGTGCTGTAGCATAGTTTCTTGTTGCATGCTAAGTAGCATCATGCTGTAAATCGCAGCCTTGTGCCATTCTTGTCTTGCTTGCCATTTGCCAACCGTGCATCTGAATCCGGTGATCTTTATATCGATTTCAACCGAAATCATCTCATCTTTCCAGCGGCATACTTGGTTTGCCAAGTTGATGCCTTGTTCATCCTTTTTCCTCCCGAAGCACACATATGCATTGCATATCACATCTCGCATATCATGACATGTATTGCATCATGTTGTTTGTGCATTGCACCGTGATTTATTGTGGTTCCTTTGCTTGTGTTCTTGCCTTGGGTAGAGCCGGGAGACGAGTACGTGCACTAGGAACCTGTTGAGTACGCTAACGAGGATCAAGCCTTCGACAACTCTGAGAACCTTGTAGGCAAGATGACCAAACCTTCGATATCACTTCTATCTTTGCTTGCTAGTACTCGCTCTATCGCTATGTTAGCTCTACCTGCCATTGTTTATCATGCCTCCCTATTGCAATGTCAAACCTCTAACCATCCTGTCCTAGCAAACTGTTGTTTGGCTATGTCACCGATTTTGCTCAGCCCCTCTTATAGCGTTGCTAGTTGCAAGTGAAGATGAAGTTTGTTCCTGGTCGGAACATGGATTTTGGGATATCACAATATCTCCTGTTTAATTAATGCACCTTATATACTTGGTAAAGGGTGGAAGGCTTGGCCTTATGCCTGGTGACTTGTTCCACTCTTGCCGCCCTAGTTTTCGTCATACTGGTGTTATGTTCCTTGATTTTGCGTTCCTTACACAGTTGGGTGATTTATGGGACCCCCTTGACAGTTCGCTTTGAATAAAACTCCTCCAGCAAGGCCCAAACTTGGTTTTACCATTTGCCACCAAAGCCCTTTTCCCTTAGGTTTTCGCGTGCCCAAGGGTCATCTTTATTTACCCCTCCCCCCCCCCGGACCAGTGCTCCTTCGAGTGTTGGCCCGAACTGAGCTGCCCGCGGGGCCACTTCGGGGAAACTCGAAGTCTGGTTTTACTCATAGCTAGTCTCATCCGGTGTTGCCCTGAGAACAAGATATGTGCAGCTCCTATCGGGATTTGTCGGCGCATCGGGCGGCTTTGCTGGTCTTGTTTTACCATTGTCGAAATGTCTTGCGAACCGGGATTCCGAGGCTGATCGGGTCTTCCTGGGAGAAGGTATATCCTTCGTTGACCGTGAGAGCTTGTGATGGGCTAAGTTGGGACACCCCTGGAGGGTATATTATCTTTCGAAAGCCGTGCCCGCGGTTATGAGGCAGATGGGAATTTGTTAATGTCCGGTTGTAGATAACTTGACACTTGACTTCAATAAAATGCATCAACCGTGTGTGTAGCCGTGATTGTCTCTTCTCGGCGGAGTCCGGGAAGTGAACACGGTTTGTGTTATGGATGATGTAAGTAGTTTCAGGATCACTTCTTGATCACTTCTAGCTTCTCGACCGATGTGTTGCTTCTCTTCTCGCTCTCACTTGCGTATGTCAGCCACCATATATGCTTAGTGCTTGCTGCAGCTCCACCATATTACCCCTTTTCCTACCTATGAGCTTAAATAGTCTTGATCTCGCGGGTGTGAGATTGCTGAGTCCCCGTGGCTCACAGATTCTACCAAAACAAATGCAGGTGCCGAGGATACCAGCGCAGATGGTGCAACTGAGCCGAAGTGGGAGTTTGATGAGGCCCTTGGCCGTTACTATGTATCGTTTCCAGATGATCAGTAGACGAGCCCAGTCGGGACGATCGGGGATGTAGCATTTGGGGTTGTCTTCTTTTCATTTGATTTTGACCGTAGCCGGTCTATGAGTGTATTTTGATTGATGTATGATCTTAATTTATGTATTGTGTGAAGTGGCGATTGTAAGCCAACTCTCTTTATCCCATTCTTGTTCATTACATGGGATTGTGTGAAGATGACCCTTCTTGCGACAAAACCACCATGCGGTTATGCCTCTAAGTCGTGCTTCGACACGTGGGAGATATAGCCGCATCGTGGGTGTTACAGATTTTTTTAGAAAAGCAAGTATGTGGTGATTAATAATGCAAAATTTTATTAGCTTCGATGCCATGCTATACATAGTGGTTTAAATAACTTGTGTTTCTTATATTGAAAAGTAATTCAGAATTTGTTTATGTTTCAATTAGAGCCCTGATGCAAACAAGGATTGTGTGGTTGTACATGTCACTCACTATGAGGCCGACGACCTGAATATATGCACTAGGAAAACAGAGTTCTTAGGCTATTGGATCCTGGAAGCCATTTGCGGTTATACCAATGGAGAGTTGTATTCCAGCCTCACTATTGTCAGGCGTGTTGTCCAAGGTGTACTGAAGCACAAGAAGTTCAAAGCTACTCCTTCCTTTGTGAGGCATGCTATTCTTGTCAAGCTTACGCAGGAAGATGACATGGCATGCCACCACAAACAAGTTTATCAGTGGCAAGGCCACAAGGTTGTCTTCATGAAGGTTCACGGGATTGAGCTGCTGCAGGACGTCCTCGATGATGTTCATGGCAAGGTCCGTCTTGTGTCCAGCCCAAATTAGATCGAGGCATGAAATAGTTGCCCTAGCTAGTGTTTAATAGTAGTTTGGATTGTGTCAAATTATCCGAACCTTGCTTGTTATCGACCCCTCTAGGGCTAGTACTCTGTTTGAATCCGTCTATGGGAACTGCTGCTACTTTTGTGTGCCCGTGAATCATGTGAGAACCATCGTAATTGTTGCCGAAAGAGATGCGTCCTCACTAGTTTTTTCATGAATATGGCATGGTAAGACATAAGGTGTCACGGTTTATCATACGAGCAGTGTGTGTTTTGATGAAATAGAGCATTCATTCGAGAACCGTGCGCCACGTATACATAAGTACTTGTAAACCCTGTTGGTGCTACCCCACTTGTAAGCAGTTGTGCAAAACACGGCACATTGGCTCAGCTCGCTTCAACACTAGGCTATCAACCAGCTAACAATCAACAATCTGTTGTCTGACATATAAGCAACTATGTATCTTGTTACAGTGGTTCATGTAGTTAATTGAGGCCACAATGTAATAAATTCCAAACGTTCACATGCTAGTCCAGCGCTCGTGTGGAACACTCACATTAAACTCGTCTTCATAAAAAACTTGAAAAGCATAAGTTAAGCAATTTTATACATCTCAATGATTCATAGAACATAACAAACATATACTAGTTCACAGCAAAAGACAAAGTTGTGAGAAGGTTTACAAATCAGGAAAAAACAAGCAAGGCTTCTGTGAGGAAAGGGCCTCTCGGCAGGCTTAAATTTCCTGGAGTTCACTCTGGTTTTTTCTTGTTGCCACCCTCCAGGGTTAGGTTCTCTCATTCCAGAACAACCAATTATAATTGTGGTCTTAGCTGGAATGCTGAACTGAACCATGCAGTGTACTGACCAAGTGAAATTCTTGTGCATTACACTAAATTTAAGCACCGCTATTTGCAGAAATAAGCAGACCACAATGCCTCTTGTTCGCTCACCTGTCCAAAAAACCGCCGTGCAGACATGCCAGCTAGTCCTTGCTCCATGGATGAACTGGTAGAAATTGCATTCCGGACTAGGATGCAGTTGTTTTCGCTCATCCCTGCACTGCAATCAGGAAGTAAAACGTACAAATCAGCTTCTTTTAGATTGCGTTGGTCATTCTACCTTAGTTACTACCAATGTAGGGATACCTTGCAAAAGGAAGGTTAGACGACGGGAACGAGGGATAGCCATCTCATTTTGCGCGGTTGTACTAAAACTGAGGTGTGTGCTTTTGATTGCACAGAGAGAAACGACACGGAGACAGACATCCCGAAACGATATGGAGACAGACATCCCTGTTTGCGCAAATACGAAATATGGTTATTTAAAGAGTGATAGATATTACTACTTTCCCCTGTTTCCTCTTAGAACCAAGTCCTAGATTCAGGCTATAGCTTTCCCACTTTCTTCCCTATTTGAACCGACGCTTTGAGCCGAGTGTATGAACTAGCTTTACTTCTAATAATAGTAGAAGTCTAGGTGGCTTTGGAACAGCGGACGGAAGTAGAAAAATATCCACACGAAGGGGGAAGAGCTGGGGCAGTAGATGTCACGCCCAATATGCGATACTATCCTAAAGAGACTTGAACGTCCCACCAAGGATAGAACCGCATATTCAAACGCTTTTGCAAGGAGGATATCATTACATCAACATTACATAATAGATGGGGATACATACAAAAAGGTATACAATGCCACACGAATAAAACATCACAATACATAAGAGCAACATCCGACTAAGGATGAAACACAAACAGAAACTCAAATGACATCCACCCTGCTAGCCCAGGCTGCCGACCTGGAGCCTATCCCCTGATCGAAGAAGAAGAACTCCAAAACAAGCAAACATCACTCTCGCGTCATGATCATCGCATAACCTGTACCTGCAACTATTGTTGTAGTAATCTATGAGCCACGAGGACTCAGCAATCCCATTACCATGGGTATCAAGACTAGCAAAGCTTAATGGGTAAGGAAGGGGTAAAGTGGTGAGGTTGCAGCAGCGACTAAGCATATATGGTGGCTAACAAATGCAAATAAGAGCGAGAAGAGAAGCAAAGGAATGGTCGTGAAGCTAGCAATGATCAAGAGGTGATCCTGATATCCTACTTACGTCAACCATAACCCCAAAACCGTGTTCACTTCCCGGACTCCGCCGAAAAGAGACCATCACGGCTACACATGATGCGTTTTAATTCGGATCTGGTGTCAAGTTATCTACAACCGGACATTAACAAATTCCCATCTGCCACATAACCGCGGGCAGGGCTTTCGTAAGTTTATACCCTGCAGGGGTGTCCCAACTTAGCCCATGATAAGCTCTCGCGATCAACGAAGGATATTCCTTCTCCCAGGAAGACCCGATCAGTCTCGGAATCCCGGTTTAAGACATTTCGACAATGGTAAAACAAGACGAGCAAAGTCGCCCGATGTGCCTACAATCCCGATAGGAGCTGCACATATCTCGTTCTCACGACAACACCGGATAAGTCAAGCTACGAGTAAAACCACACTTCGAGTTTCCCCGAAGTGGCCTGACAGGTTGCTCGGTTCGGACCAACACTTAGAGAAGCACTGGCCCGGGGGGGGGGGGTCTAAAATAAAGATGACCCTCAGGTTGGCCGACCCAAGGGAAGGGTATAGGTGGTGGTGAGGCAAATGGTAAAACCAAGGTTGGGCCTTGCTGGAGGAGTTTTATTCAAAGAGACCTATCAAGGGGGTCCCATAAATCACCCAACCGCGTAAGGAACGCAAAATCAAGGAACATAACACCGGTATGACAAACACTAGGGCGACAAGAGTGGAACAAAACACCAGGGATAAGGCCGAGCCTTCCACCCTTTACCAAGTATATAGATGCATTAATTAAATAAGAGATATTGTGATATCCCAACATGATCATGTCCATCATGGAGCAATCTTCATCTTCACCTGCAACTAAAAATGCTATAAGAGGGGCTGAGCAAAGCGGTAACATAGCCAAGCAATGGTTTGCTAGGAAGGGTGAAAAAGGTTAGAGGCTGACATGGCAATATGGGAGGCATGGCAAACAAGTGATAGATAGCGCAACATAGCGATAGAACGGAGCAACTAGCAAGCAAAGATAGAAGTGATATCGAGGGTAATGGTCATCTTGCCTGAGATCCCGCAAGGAAGAAGAACGAGTCCATGAAGAAGACAAATGAACGTAGTCGAACGAATCCTCACAACTCCGGAACGAAACTGAAGCTAACGAGAGAAGCAAACCGGAAAGAAGCAAACAACATGGTAAACACACAAGCAGAAACATGTCATGATGCACAAACAAGTATGATGCATGTCCGGTTTAATGAGGCATGGCATGGCAATATGCACAAACAACACTACAAGTTAAGTGGAGCTCAATATGCAACGAGTTGCATATTGACGAAACACCACATTGACATACTTAGTTTAATCTCGTTTAAGCTACCAAACAATATTAAATGTTTTTAAACATGGCAAGAGGTGAAGCATAATTAAACTAACTATTTTAGGCAAGTTTAAATTACGCCGGAACAACAAACAACAATTCTGGAAAATCCTCATGTCCATATTTCGAATTTGGTACTGTTCTGCCCTAAAACATATTTTATTTTTGTTAAACAGGAAAATAAAGTGCACCATGTTAAACTAGGCATTTTCCCACCCCATTTACATATAAAATTATTTAAAACCGAGCTACGGTTATTTAGTTATGAAATAAATCATTTTAACATGCCATCTAGCAAATTTAATCAAACAACATTTTAAGCAAATTTAACGTGGACATGAGGGTTTTTTCTGCAAAACAGCGTTCTCTGGATAAATGCTAAAAATGCAGCAGAGGAAAAACATGCATCAGGCCGAAACTTGAACAGGGCCGAACAGGAGCAGACGCTGTGGGGGCAGCTCACCCATGGGTTTCGGCCCGGCTCGATGGAGAGGGAGGCTGGGAGGGGCGCTGGGCCATGCGCTGGCATGGCGCGGTCAACATGATGGGTCAAGGTTCCCGTCCAGAAACTGACGAAGCAGGCAGCGACAGCTTCGTTCATCTGTTTGATGCAGAGGCGAGGCCACGGCACCGCTGGGGCTTGGACGCAGCGGTAGGGACATGGCGAAGGAGCAACAAAAGGGGCATGGCTGAGGCAAGGCGGCATGGAGGAGGTCTGGGGATGGGTGGTCCATGGCGGAGGCGGCGAGATCCGGCGGTCCCCGGCCGGATCTGACGCGAAACGGCAGCGGTGGTGGACTCGGGGTAGAGCATGGGCAACCATGGCGTCGGTCCCTGTGAAGAGAAACGAGAGAGATGAGAGAATCTGAGAGAGAGAGAGCATTGTCGGGGAGCAAGAGGAAAACCAGAGGGGAGGATGGAGAGGAAGGGCACAGTCCTGCAGGTCTGGTGCTTCTCCAGTTCGACGGAGCTTGACGGCAGCGACGCGAAAACAAAGGTCTTCGGCGCGGGAGGCTAGCGAGGGAGGGGAGCAGCGGCCTGGTGGCACTCCGGCGAGCTTGGTCGTAGGGACGTCCGGTTCCAGTGAGGCAGAAGGGTCGAGGAGGGAGGAGCGAGCGGGAGGAGCTCGGTGTGGGGGTGGATCGGGAAGGCAGGTGGCTGCGCTTGCGGGTGGCGGCGGAAATCAAGGAGCTGGTCGGAGCGATCTGGTTGGGTGGAGAGGACTCTGAGGTGGGTGGCTGCTGGATCGAGAGGGATCCCGGGGAAGGGAGTGGCGGCGACAGGTGAGGGAATGGAGGGATGGGACAACTAGCGAGTAGGGTTTGATCTGCTTAAATAACATGGATTTTGGTTAGGGGCTAATCTGGTCCGTCCGATCGTAATCGGGTGGTCGAGAATAGATAGGTTAGGGAGTCCAAATAAGAAAACGAAGATGTTTTTTGTATGTTAGGGGATGATTCAAATCCAACGGAGATGACTTTTGCGGGTCAGGTTTGGGGCAGGTTTCGGGCGCACACGAGGGGTCTGAGAGAGGTCAACAAAGACAAGGGTCTAACAATTGGTCAACAGTGACAAAGAGAGAATAGGCAACTACAAACGGTAACGAGTTTTATAAAAACATGCGGATGCAATATGCCTGATGACATGATGAAATGCAACAACAACAAAATAAAACACACGACGACAACGAAAAACATGGAATGCGTCTAAAACGTCGGTCTTGGGGCGTCACAACACTCCACCACTACAAGGGGATCTCGTCCCGAGATCTAGAATGGCACCGGAGAGAAACGGAAGAGGAAGAGAGGAGGTAAAACTAAGTTGCTTCTTCGCCCAATGAGTGAAACCAAAGAACCTTGCGAGGTTGAACAGTTCAAAGAAAGAACACAACAGAGTTGAACACAATTGAGAGCAGAGCGGTAGACAATAGAAACAAGGACCAGCATGTGAACCTTGGAGGTTGCAAAGCTCTGAATGACGAGTACAATGGACAAGAAGGAATTGGAACCACTCTGGTTGAAACGAGATAAACAAGGACAAGGAAGATCAAATTCGGACAGCACTCCGGTTGAAAAGAGATGCCAGGCTTGATAAGATGAAAAGAACTTAGCAGAGGACATATCACTCCCGTTAAACGAATAAGCAAGGAAAAGAACATGATATTTACAAAATGAGATGATGGGTCGAAGAGAGTAACATCACAATGCCTCCGAAAGAAAGAATAAAAGATAGATCATTAGAATAACAGAATGGAGAAGAAAATGCCAACTTGTGCTACAAATGAGCTTGGAAAGCACCCTTCCAAGAAGGTTATAACAGGGTTGTTTGAAAACCAACAACAAAACGAATAAGCTTGTAGTGGGCTTATTCATACATATCAACACTTGAGGATAAATTCTGCCACTAACGAAAACAAATAGTATAATTGATAACACCGACGAGATGAAAAATTTCTTCCGCCAAGATGATAGAGAGATAACTTGGATCACTGATAAGCACCATAATAGCAACATTCCTTAGGGAAGGCTTTAGGTGAAATCTATACCAAGATAACTCCAAAGAAGAGATTGATGGATTTAAAATACCTCATTCTTGACAACATGTGAATCGTGAAACCTGAATGGAGATTGCCAAGAATGATATAACACCACTTCAAAAGCTAAGGTAGAAAGAATTGCACTTCGGAATGCAAGAAGAAGAAGACTTGAACTCCTTAGAAAAAACATGTGTTGAGCACCATGTTTATTTTAGAGTATAGCTTGGCGTATCATGACTCCAAGAGAAAAACTTCAAGAACAATTGAAGAATGAAAGGAATCCTTGATGAACCACCATGTCGAGCCTCCATGAAGAACTCCGGGAATAAAAGGATGATAAAAACAAAGGGAAGTTGAAAACACAAGGTGAAGCCTTGCGATGATTTAGATGGAGCTTCGCGAAGAGATAAAGCAGAAAACTTGGCACTCCGGAAAAGAAAAGATGAAGCATCTCGAACCGAGAAATGTAACATGATGAACAACTCTGGAAAGAAGAAACTAGATCACTTGGATGAAACAAAGATAAGAATTACGTTATGCATATCCTTCACCAATTTAAATTGATGACAAGCAGCGGATTTGGCATACCACTTATTCTCATTGAAAAATGATTACAGATAGAGATATAGCGCAAACTTGAGAAGGTATTGATGGAACCACCGGTGGGATTTGGAAACAACGAATAAATTGATATGATAACGAAGGAAGTGAAATCTTGAATGAACCACCGTAAGAATTGAAAATGAAAGTAGCAAAGGCACAATTCACCTGGAAGAATTGGAAAACGAATGAAGATACTTGAGGGGTTTTAGATACATGAGAACGAAGAGATCATGAACGGATTACAGGATATTTGAACGATGCACCGGTAAGATTTGGAGAACGATAGCTACACGCTGAGAATGAAGAATTATGACATGATGGCCTTCAGAGGAAAGAAATAGAAACAACTCATGAAATGTTCCGGATGGTAAGAAAAGAATTGTCACAATCAAAAACAATTATGAGAGGATGGCATCAAGCTAGAACCATGAATCTTCGAGAGAAAAGGCAATATTTAGAGGAAACACTTCTTCGATCTTCAAATGTTGAGGATGATGATGAGAAACACCACCATGAATTGTTGAGATACTCCGGGAGAATGAAAAAAACAAAGAGGTTGAGCCAACAATGAAAAATAATTTGAAATCGATCTTGGAAAACATCTGACTGATGAAATTCATTCTTACGTCAAACTTCGAAAAGAATTTGGGAATGGCTCCGAGAAAATTAGAAGAGTCAGGTAAGATCCTGGGAAAGACCTGTGGGTTAGGCCCACTAAGGAGAAAACACCGTTGAACGATTTCTTGAAATAGAGATTGCACTGGTAGAATTAAATAGCTTGAATGAGAGAAAAACCTCGAAGTACTCAAACGGATTAAGAATGGAAGCATGATTCTTCTGAGATATCTTTAGCACTCCGGATACGAATAGAGAGAGGTGAACGATTATGAGATGCATCGGCATGGGATAGCATTTGAACGAGGAAAAGGATATGATCAACACCGAGAGCTTGAGTTAAATCCACCGGAAAAGAATACGAGAATGAAGAATGATGAACTTGAAGCTCCGTTAGTATCTTCCTGAGAATCACCGGATAAGAACATTGACGGGAAAAGAATGGAGAAACTTCACATCCATAATATGGATACTTGATTAAGATATCTGAGTCCTTGAAGAAAAAGGGTGGGAGGGCAGGAAAACAAAGGCAACTTGGGGAGATGGAATGGATACCGTTGAGAAAACTTAGAATTGATCTCGCGAATGTTGAAACGATTGGATCCACTTGAAGACAAACACGCCGGTTGGAAAAGAATTAACATGACAACCTCAATGAGAACACCATTTAGGGAAGGTATGGATTCAACACTTGACATCGAAGCAACTCAAATACCACAAACAAAACAAACAAAGGATTTGGCTTGCAGAATAAGCCGGAACAAATACATATGATAGAGATTTACCCAATCCCATATCATGCATCTGTCGGAAAGATATTCTAAGAGCTACTTGAATTCCCACCTATAAACTCCCAAAACTTTCTGGTTATGCATTATGGTGTTGGGGATACAGGGGAAGCAATATATTTCACCCAAACTAACAATCCCTACATCCAGCTGTATCCATCCGTCAACACATAACCAAGAAAACTCCGGAAATCGTGTACCTCAACCTTCGAAAAGCATTCGTTATACGAGCTATGGCAATACTCCCGAACTCCCCAGTACCGGGTGGCGTCGAGGTTATCTTACCACTAGCTGCATAAAAGAGATTTTTGATGTCGGCGAAACTCAGGTATTCCAGAACTGCAACGATAAAATTGTGACGACAACACCTTGGAGCTCAACTCCCCGGGACACTGCCACAACCCCTAAATGTCAGGAGGCACCAAGAACAATGTTCTCGTCACAAGACTATCGGAACGATCCCAAGATACCCGTGTGATCCTAAATTTTAGTGAAATGTGAGGAGAGGAAAGACAAAACATCTACGTCAGGAGTCCTCACCAGAGCGACGAAGGGGGCTGAGGAGTAAAAAGAATCCTACTCTCCGATATATATAATCCTAAGACTCAAAATAGTTTTTTCCTAGACTCAACAATGGCCAACAAACAAGGAGGCTCCTATGGTCGGTCGAGGCTCTGATACCAACTTGTCACGCCCAATATGCGATACTATCCTAAAGAGACTCGAAGGTCCCACCAAGGATAGAACCGCATATTGAAACGCTTTTGCAAGGTGGATATCATTACATCAACATTACATAATAGATGGGGATACATACAAAAAGGCATACAATGACACACGAATACAACATCACAATACATAAGAGCAACATCCGACTACAGATGAAACACAAACAGAAACTCAAACGACATCCACCCTGCTAGCCCAGGCTGCCGACCTGGAGCCTATCCCCTGATCGAAGAAGAAGCAGAAGAAGAACTCCAAAGCAAGCAAACATCACTCTCGCGTCATGATCATCACATAACCTGTACCTGCAACTGTTGTTGTAGTAATCTGTGAGCCACAAGGACTCAGCAATCCCATTACCATGGGTATCAAGACTAGCAAAGCTTAATGGGTAAGGAAGGGGTAAAGTGGTGAGGTTGCAGTAGCGACTAAGCATATATGGCAGCTAACGAACACAAATAAGAGCGAGAAGAGAAGCAAAGGAACGGTCGTGAAGCTAGCAATGACCAAGAGGTCATCCTGAACTCCTACTTACGTCAACCATAACCCAAAAACCATGTTCACTTCCCAGACTCCGTCGAAAAGAGACCATCATGGCTACACACGCGGTTGATGCGTTTTAATTCGGATCTGGTGTCAAGTTATCTACAACTGGACATTAACAAATTCCCATCTGCCACATAACCGCGGGCACGGCTTTCAAAAGTTTATACCCTACAGGGGTGTCCCAACTTAGCCCATGATAAGCTCTCACGATCAACGAAGGATATTCCTTCTCCCAGGAAGACCCGATCAGTCTCTGAATCCCGGTTTACAAGACATTTCGACAATGGTAAAACAAGACCAGCAAAGCCGCCCGATGTGCCGACAATCCCGATAGGAGCTGCACATATCTCATTCTCAGGGCAACACCGGATAAGTCAAGCTACATGTAAAACCAGTCTTTGAGTTTCCCCGAAGTGGCCCCGCAGGTTGCTCGGTTCGGACCAACACTTA
>NC_057813.1:159265622-159272813 GCF_018294505.1 Triticum aestivum
CGACCCAAGGGAAGGGTATAGGTTGTGGTGAGGCAAATGGTAAAACCAAGGTTGGGCCTTGTTGGAGGAGTTTTATTCAAAGCAAACTGTCAAGGGGGTCCCATAAATCACCCAACCGCGTGAGGAATGCAAAATCAAGGAACATATCATCGGTATGACGAAAACTAGGGCGGCAAGAGTGGAACAAAACACTAGGCATAAGGTCGAGCCTTCCACCCTTTACCAAGTATATAGATGCATTAATTCAATAAGAGATATTGTGATATCCCAACATGATCTTGTCCATCATGGAGAAATCTTCATCTTCACCTGCAACTAACAATCCTATAAGAGGGGCTGAGCAAAGCGGTAACACAGCCAAGCAATGGTTTGCTAGGAAAGGTGAAAAAGGTTAGAGGCTGACATGGCAATATGGGAGGCATGGTAAACAAGTGATAGGTAGCGCAACATAGTGATAGAATGGAGCAACTAGCAAGCAAAGATAGAAGTGATATCGAGGGTAATGGTCATCTTGCCTGAGATCCCGCAAGGAAGAAGAACGAGTCCATGAAGAAGACAAATGAACGTAGTCGAACGAATCCTCACAACTCCGGAACGAAACCGAAGCTAACGAGAGAAGCAAACCGGAAAGAAGCAAACAACATGGTAAACACACAAGCAGAAACATGTCATGATGCACAAACAAGTATGATGCATGTCCGGTTTAATGAGGCATGGCATGGCAATATGCACAAACAACACTACAAGTTAAGTGGAGCTCAATATGCAACGAGTTGCATATTGACGAAACACCACATTGACATATTTAGTTTAATCTCGTTTAAGCTACCAATCAATATTAAATGTTGTTAAACAAGGCAAGAGGTGAAGCATAATTAAACTAACTATTTTAGGCAAGTTTAAATGAGGCCGGAACAACAAACAACAATTCCGGAAAATCCTCATGTCCATATTTTGAATTTGGTACTGTTCTGCCCTAAAACATATTTTATTGTTGTTAAACTGGAAAATAAAGTGCACCATGTTAAACTAGTCATTTTTTCACCCCATTTACATATAAAGTTTTTAAAACCGAGCTACGGTTATTTAGTTATGAAATAAATCATTTTAACATGCCATCTAGCAAATTTAATCAAACAACATTTTAAGCAAATTTAACATGGATGAATGTTGCAGAATATGAAACTAGATGAAAAACTAAGCATTTTGCATATATAAGTTGTTTTAATCCGATGCATGGTTTGTGAGATATTAAATGCATGAACATGAGGGTTTTTTCTGCAAAATAGCGTTCTCTGGATAAATGCTAAAAACGCAGCAGAGGAAAAACATGCATCGGGCCGAAACTTGAACAGGGCCGAACAGGAGCAGGCGCTGGGGGCAGCTCACCCATGGGCTTCGGCCCGGTTCGATGGAGAGGGAGGCTGGAAGGGGCGCTGCGCCATGCGCTGGCATGGCGCGGTCAACACGATAGGTCAAGCGTTCCCGTCCTGAAACTGACGAAGCAGGCAGCGGCAGCTTCGTTCGTCTGTTTGATGCAGAGGCGAGGCCACGGCACCGCTGGGGCTTGGACGCAGCGGTAGGGACATGGCGAAGGCGCAACAAAAGGGGCGTGGATGAGGCAACGCGGCACGGAGGAGGTCTAGGGATGGGTGGTCCATGGCGGAGGCGGCGAGATCCGGCGGTCCCCGGTCGTATCTGACGCGAAACGGCAGCGGTGGTGGAGTCGGGGTAGAGCATGGGCAACTATGGCGTCGGTCCCTGTGAAGAGAAACGAGAGAGATGAGAGAATCCGAGAGAGAGCATTGCCGGGGAGCAAGAGGAAAAACAGAGGGGAGGATGGAGAGGAAGGGCACAGTCTTTCTGGTCCGGTGCTACTCCAGTTCGACGGAGCTTGAAGGCAGCGACGCAAAAACAAAGGTCTCCGACGTGGGAGGCTAGCGAGGGAGGGGAGCAGCGGCCTGGTGGCACTCCGGCGAGCTTGGTCGCAGGGACGTCCGCGTCAGGTGAGGCAGCAGGGTCGAGGAGGGAGGAGCGAGCGGGAGGAGCTCGGTGTGGGGGTGGATCGGGAAGGCAGGTGGCTGCGCTTGCGGGTGGCAGCGGAAATCAAGGAGCTGGTCAGAGCGATCTGGTTGGGTGGAGAGGACTATGAGGTGGGTGGCTGCTGGATCGGGAGGGATCCCGAGGAAGGGAGTGGCGGCGGCAGGTGAGGGAATGGACGGATGGGACAAATAGCGACTAGGGTTTGACCTGCTTAAATAACATGGATTTTGGTTAGGGGCTAATCTGGTCTGTCCGATCGTAATCGGGTGGTCGAGAATAGATAGGTTAGGGAGTCCAAATAAGAAAACAAAGATGTTTTTTGGATGTTAGGGGATGATTCGAATCCAACGGAGATGACTTTGCGGGTCAGGTTTGGGGCAGGTTTCGGGTGCACACGAGGGGTCTGAGAGAGGTCGACGAAGACAAGGGTCTAACAATTGGTCAACAGTGACAAAGAGAGAATCAGCAACTACGAACGGTAACGAGTTTTATAAAAACATGCGGATGCAATATGCCTGATGACATGATGAAATGCAACAACAACAAAATAAAACACACGACGACAACGAAAAACATGGAAGGCGTCTGAAGCGTCGGTCTTGGGGCGTCACAACACTCCACCACTACAATGGGATCTCGTCCCGAGATCTAGAATGGCACCGGAGAGAAACGGAAGAGGAATAGAGGAGGTAAAACTAAGTTGCTTCTTCGCCCAATGAGTGAAACTAAAGAACCTTGCGAGGTTGAACAGTTCAAAGAAAGAACACAACGGAGTTGAACACAATTGAGAGTAGAGCGGTAGACAATAGAAACAAGGACCACCATGTGAACCTTGGAGGTTGCAAAGCTATGAATGACGAGTACAATGGACAAGAAGGAATTGGAACCACTCTGGTTGAAACGAGATAAACAAGGACAAGGAAGATCAAATTCGGACAGCACTCCGGTTGAAAAGAGATGGAAGGCTTGATAAGATGAAAAGAACTTAGCAGAGGACATAACACTCCCGTTAAACGAATAAGCAAGGAACAGAACATGATATTTACAAAATGAGATGATGGGTCGAAGAGAGTAACATCACAATGCCTCCGGAATAAAGAATAAAAGATAGATCATTGGAATAACAGAATGGAGAAGAAAATGCCAACTTGTGCCACAAATGAGCTTGGAAAGCACCCTTCCAAGAAGGTTATAACAGGGTTGTTGGAAAACCAACAACAAAACGAATAAGCTTGTAGTGTGCTTATTCAAACATCTCAACACTTGAGGTGAAATTCTGCCACTAACGAAAACAAATAGTATAATTGATAACACCAACGAGATGAAAAATTTCTTCCGCCAAGATGATAGAGAGATAACTTGGATCACTGATAAGCACCATAATAGCAACATTCCTTAGGGAAGGCTGTACGTGAAATCTATACCAAGATAACTCCAAAGAAGAGATTGATGGATTTAAAATACCTCATTCCTGACAACATGTGAATCGCGAAACCTGAATGGAGATTGCCAAGAATGATATAACACCACCTCAAAAGCTAAGGTAGAAAGAATTGCACTTCGAAATGGAAGAAGAAGAAGACTTGAACTCCTCAGAAAAAAGATGTGTTCAACACCATGTTTATTTTAGAGTATAGCTTGGTGGATCATGACTCCGAGAGAAAAACTTGAAGAACAATTGAAGAATGAAAGGAATCCTTGATGAACCACCATGTAGAGCCTCCATGAAGAACTCCAGTAATAAAAGGATGATAAAAAGAAAGGGAAGTTGAAAACACAAGGTGAAGCCTTGCGATGATTTAGATGGAGCTTCGCGAAGAGATAAAGCAGAAAACTTGGAACTCCGGAAAAGAAAAGATGAAGCATCTCGAACCGAGAAATGTGACATGATGAACAACTCTGGAAAGAAGAAACTAGATCACTTGGATGAAACAAAGATAAGAATTACGTTATGCATATCCCTACCAATTTAAATTGATGACAAGCAACGGATTTGGCATACCACTTATTCTCATTGAAAAATGATTACAGATAGAGATATAGTGCAAACTTGAGAAGGTATTGATGGAACCACCAGTGGGATTTGGAAACAACGAATAAATTGATATGATAACGAAGGAAGTGAAATCTTGAATGAACCACCGTAAGAATTGAAAATGAAAGTAGCAAAGGCACAATTCACCTGGAAGAATTGGAAAACAAATGAAGATACTTGAGGGGATTTAGATACATGAGAACGAAGAGATCATGAGCTGATTAGAGGATATTTGAACGATGCACTGGTAAGATTTGGAGAACGATAGCTACACGCTGAGAGTGAAGAATTATGACATGATGGCCTTCGGAGGAAAGAAATAGAAACAACTCATGAAATGCTCCAGGTGGTAAGAAAAGAATTGTCACAATCAAAAACAATTATGAGAGGATGGCATCAAGCTAGAACCATGAATCTTTGAGAGAAAATGCAATATTTAGAGGAAACACTTCTTCGATCTTCAAATGTTGAGGATGATGATGAGAAACACCACCATGAATTGTTGAGATACTCCGGGAGAATAAAAAAAACAAAGAGGTTGAGCCAACAATGAAAAATAATTTGAAATCGATCTTCGAAAACATCTGACTGATGAAATTCATTCTTACGTCAAACTTCGAAAAGAATTTGGGAATGGCTCCGAGAAAATTAGAAGAGTCAGGTAAGATCCTGGGAAAAAACCTGTGGGTTAGGCCCACTAAGGAGAAAACACTGTTGAACGATTGCTTCAAATAGAGACTGCACTGGTAGAATTAAATAGCTTGAATGGGAGAAAAACCTCGAAGTACTCGAACGGATTAAGAATGGAAGCATGATTCTTCTGAGATATCTTTAGCACTCCAGATACGAATAGAGAGAGGTAACGATTATGAGATGCATCGGCATGGGATAGCATTTGAACGAGGAAAAGGATATGATCAACACCGAGAGCTTGAGTTAAATCCACCAGAAAAGAATACGAGAATGAAGAATGATGAACTTGAAGCTCCGTTAGTATTTTCCTGAGAATCACCGGATAAGAACATTGACGGGAAAAGAATGGAGAAACTTCACATCCATAAGATGGATACTTGATTAAGATATCTGAGTCCTTGAAGAAAAAGGGTGGGAGGGCGGGAAAACAAAGGCAACTTGGGGAGATGGAATGGATACCGTTGAGAAAACTTAGAATTGATCTCGCGAATGTTGAAATGATCGGATCCACTTGAAGAGAAACACGCCGGTTGGAAAAGAATTAACATGACGACCTCAATGAGAACACCATTTAGGGAAGGTATGGATTCAACACTTGACATCGAAGCAACTCGAATACCACAAATAAAACAAAACAAAGGATTTGGCTTACAGAATAAGCCGGAACAAATACATATGATAGAGATTTACCCAATCCCATATCATGCATCTGTCGGAAAGATATTCTAAGAGCTACTTGAATTCCCACCTATAAACTCCCGAAACTTTCTGGTTATGCATTCTGGTGTTGGGGATACAGGGGAAGCAATATATCTCACCCAAACTAACAATCCCTACATCCAGCTGTATCAATCCGTCAACACATAACCAAGAAAACTCCGGAAATCGTGTACCTCAACCTTCAAAAAGCATCCATTATACGAGCTATGGCAATACTCCTGAACTCCCCAGTACCGGGTGGCGTCGAGGTTATCTTACCACTAGCTGCATAAAAGAGATTTTCGATGTCGGCGAAACTTAGGTATTCCAGAACTGCAACGATAAAATTGTGACGACAACACCTCGGAGCTCAACTCCCCAGGACACTGCCACAGTCCCGAAATGTCAGGAGGCAGCAAGAACAATGTTCTCGTCACAATACTATCGGAACGATCCCAAGATACCTGCGTGATCCTAATTTTTTTTAGTGAAATTTGAGGAGAGGAAAGACAAAACATCTACGTCAGGAGTCCTCACCAGAGCGATGAAGGGGGCTGAGGAGTAAAAAGAATCCTACTCTCCGATATATATAATCCTAAGACTCAAAATAGTTTTTTTCTAGACTCAACAATGGACAACAAACAAGGGGGCTCCTATGGTCGGTCGAGGCTCTGATACCAACTTGTCATGCCCAATATGCGATACTATCCTAAAGAGACTCGAAGGTCCCACCAAGGATAGAACCGCATATTGAAACGCTTTTGCAAGGTGGATATCATTACATCAACATTACATAATAGATGGGGATACATACAAAAAGGCATACAATGCCACACGAATACAACATCACAATACATAAGAGCAACATCCGACTACAGATGAAACACAAACAGAAACTCAAACGACATCCACCCTGCTAGCCCAGGCTGCCGACCTGGAGCCTATCCCCTGATCGAAGAAGAAGCAGAAGAAGAACTCCAAAGCAAGCAAACATCGCTCTCGCGTCATGATCATCGCATAACCTGTACCTGCAACTGTTGTTGTAGTAATCTGTGAGCCACGAGGACTCAGCAATCCCATTACCATGGGTATCAAGACTAGCAAAGCATAATGGGTAAGGAAGGGGTAAAGTGGTGAGGTTGCAGCAGCGACTAAGCATATATGGTGGCTAACAAACGCAAATAAGAGCGAGAAGAGAAGCAAAGGAACAGTCGTGAAGCTAGCAATGACCAAGAGGTCATCCTGAACTCCTACTTACATCAACCATAACCCAAAAACCGTGTTCACTTCCCAGACTCCGCCGAAAAGAGACCATCACGGCTACACACGGGGTTGATGCGTTTCAATTCGGATCTGGTGTCAAGTTATCTACAACCGGACATTAACAAATTCCCATCTGCCACATAACCGCGGGCACGGCTTTCGAAAGTTTATACCCTGCAGGGGTGTCCCAACTTAGCCCATGATAAGCTCTCACGATCAACGAAGGACATTCCTTCTCCTAGGAAGACCCGATCAGTCTCGGAATCCCGGTTTACAAGACATTTCGACAATGGTAAAACAAGACCAGCAAAGCCGCCCGATGTGCCGACAATCCCGATAGGAGCTGCACATATCTCGTTCTCAGGGCAACACCGGATAAGTCAAGCTACGAGTAAAACCAGACTTCGAGTTTTCCCGAAGTGGCCCCGAAAGTTGCTCGGTTCGGACCAACACTTAGA
>NC_057813.1:159273022-159315154 GCF_018294505.1 Triticum aestivum
ATTCAAAGGGACCTATCAAGGGGGTCCCATAAATCACCCAGCCGCGTAAGGAACGCAAAATCAAGGAACATAACACCGGTATGACAAAAACTAGGGCAGCAAGAGTGGAACAAAACACCAGGCATAAGGCCGAGCCTTCCACCCTTTACCAAGTATATAGATGCCTTAATTAAATAAGAGATATTGTGATATCCCAACATGATCATGTCCATCATGGAGCAATCTTCATCTTCACCTGCAACTAACAATGCTATAAGAGGGGCTGAGCAAATCGGTAACATAGCCAAGCAATGGTTTTCTAGGAAGGGTGAAAAAGGTTAGAGGTTAACATGGCAATATGGGAGGCATGGTAAACAAGTGATAGGTAGCGCAACATAGCGATAGAACAGAGCAGCTAGCAAGCAAAGATAGAAGTGATATCGATGGTAATGGTCATCTTTCCTGAGATCCCGCAAGGAAGAAGAACGAGTCCATGAAGAAGACAAACGAACATAGTCGAACGAATCCTCACAACTCCGGAACGAAACCAAAGCTAACGAGAGAAGCAAACCGGAAAGAAGAAAACAACATGGTAAACACACAAGCAGAAACATGTCATGATGCACAAACAAATATGATGCATGTCTGGTTTAATGAGGCATGGCATGGCAATATGCACAAACAACACTACAAGTTAAGTGGAGCTCAATATGCAACGAGTTGCATATTGACGAAACACCATATTGACATATTTAGTTTAATCTCGTTTAAGCTACCAAACAATATTAAATGTTGTTAAACATGGCAAGAGGTGAAGCGTAATTAAACTAACTAGTTTAGGCAAGTTTAAATGAGGCCGGAACAACAAACAACAATTCCGGAAAATCCTCATGTCCATATTTCGAATTTGGTACTGTTCTTCCCTAAAACATATTTTATTGTTGTTAAACAGGAAAATAAAGTGCACCATGTTAAACTAGGCATTTTTCCACCCCATTTACATATAAAGTTTATTTAAAACTGAGCTACGGTTATTTAGTTATGAAATAAATCATTTTAACATGCCATCTAGCAAATTTAATCAAACAACATTTTAAGCAAATTTAACATGGATGAATGTTACAAAATATGAAACTAGATGAAAAACTAAGCATTTTGCATATATAAGTTGTTTTTAATCCGATGCGTGGTTTGTGAGATATTAAATGCATGAACATGAGGGTTTTTTCTTCAAAACATCGTTCTCTGGATAAATGCTAAAAACGCAGCTGAGGAAATACATGCATCGGGCCGAAACTTGAACAGGTCCGAACAGGAGCAGGCACTGGGGGCAGCTCATCCATGGACTTCAGCCCGGTTCGATGGAGAGGGAGGCTGGAAGGGGCGCTGGGCCATGCGCTGGCGTGGCGCGGTCAACACGATGGGTCAACCGTTCTCGTCCTGAATCCGACGAAGCAGGCAGCGGCAGCTTCGTTCGTCTGTTTGATGCAGAGGCGAGGCCACGGCACCACTGGGGCTTGGACGCAGCAGTAGGGACATGGCGAAGGCGCAACAAAAGGGGCGTGGCTGAGGCAAGGCGGCACGGAGGAGGTCTGGGGATGGGTGGTCCATGCAGAGGCGGCGAGATCCGGCGGTCCCCGGCCAGATCTGACGTGAAACGGCAGCGGTGGTGGACTCGGGGTAGAGCATGGGCGTCCATGGCGTCGGTCCCTGTGAAGAGAAACGAGAGAGATGAGAGAATCTGAGAGAGAGCATTGTCGGGGAGCAGGAGGAAAAACAGAGGGGAGGATGGAGAGGAAGGGCACAGTCCTGCTGGTCCGGTGCTACTCCAGTTCAACGGAGCTTGACGACAGCGATGCGGAAACAAAGGTCTCCGGCGCGGGAGGCTAGCGAGGGAGGGGAGCAGAGGCCTGGTGGCACTCCAGCGAGCTTGGTCGTAGGGATGTCCGGGTCCGATGAGGCAGCAGGGTCGAGGA
This sequence comes from Triticum aestivum, assembly GCF_018294505.1. Taxonomy (NCBI): domain Eukaryota; kingdom Viridiplantae; phylum Streptophyta; class Magnoliopsida; order Poales; family Poaceae; genus Triticum; species Triticum aestivum. Next base: position 159,274,978 of record NC_057813.1, read on the forward strand.
GGGAGGAGCGAGCGGGAGGAGCTCGGTGTGGGGGTGGATCGGGAAGGCAGGTGGCTACGCTTGCGTGTGGCGGCGGAAATCAAGGAGCTAGTCGGAGCGATCTGGTTGGGTGGAGAGAACTCTGAGGTGGGTGGCTGCTGGATCGGGAGGGATCCCGCGGAAGGTAGTGGCGGCGGCAGGTGGGGGAATGGACGGATGGGGCAACTAGCGACTAGGGTTTGATCTGCTTAAATAACATGGATTTTGGTTAGGGGCTAATCTCGTCCGTCCGATCGTAATCGGGTGGTCGAGAATAGATAGGTTAGGGAGTCTAAATAAGAAAATGAAGATGTTTTATGGATGTTAGGGGATGATTCGAATCCAACGGAGATGACTTTGCGGGTCAAATCACAAAGCCCCACCTTTCCCGCATTAAGCTGGATGGACGAAGCAACCATCATTTCACTCTAGGGCGCAAGAGCATAAAGAAAAGAGAAAACAATGATTCGTGCGGCAGCTACCTAGGGCACCCTAGGGTAGGGGTCTCCACTACAGATCCTTTTTTTGAAAGCGCCTCCACTACAAATCGGGTTCTCCCTCATCCTCTTGAAGAAAACTGAAGATGAGTGCGGCGGTAGGGTTTGTAGGAGTACTACGGCGTGCAGGGCCACGTCATAGTAAACGGGTTCGAGTCGATGCCTTAAATATGTGTGGGCCGCTTGGTTTTACGGGAACGAGGCAACAGTTTGGGTTCGGGGACCAGTGGAGATATAGTACGTACAAAAAATTGTGGACATAGTTTCGACGGAAAGGCAATGATGCATGGGCCCTGCATTTTGATATACCCGGGGCCGCGTGAAATTTGCTACTCTACTCAAAATTAGTAAGGTACACATGTATTGAACGCATGAGATTTCGAAACCAAATTATGAATAAATACACACTATAGCATGTAAAGCTTTGAGTCATATATGCATGATGTAGATGTTCATTTAGTTCTTATAGTTCATCTCATTCAAAATCAATTAGTTTTATAAAAATGTTAAGATTCATGGGGTTGTGCATTGTAAATCATAAAGTAAAAGACAAATAATGACAATTCATTTAGAAAAAAATAATAAATTACGATACAGAAGATTCTAGAACAAAGGAGAAGTGCTTGTGTTTTGAGGTTTGACCCCTCATCGCTCACCGGGGTGCCTCCAATTCCAAACGCTACTCTGAACTATAATTTGGTGCATCATATCGCACGTGGAACAAGACGGTGGATGAGCCACATGTCTGCCAAAGGGGTCCTGTTAAGTGTGTCGCCATTTCGTGTGTGGACTGACCCTGCTTCAGTTGCTACGGCAACACGACAGGAGCAGCCTACCACTTGGTTTTGCTCCTTGGTGAATCCCGACTATATTGATCTAAAAAGATACGTGCTGAACTACCCTCTCCATCTCGGTTGTTTATTTGTAGGTGTCTCGGTTTATAAGGCCTGCATGTAGTTCTAGATCATCCATTTGACTAACTAAATATGAGTTACTATGTCACAAAAAGTATATCATTGGATTCTTATTGGTTGATATGTGAAGAAACAAGAAACGAGGTTGAAGTTAATGCACCGCGCCTTAGTATTTTGGGATTATTTGGTTTTCGTAAGATGACTTGCTCACCTAGACGGAGGGAGTAGTTGTATTTAAAAGTCGAGGGCGGGGCTTTTCTTGCGCGGTAGGTGGGGTAGTTCCGCCTAGTCAGTTCGACAAAGACGCGAGAAGACGAGGGAGTAGGCTGCTGCAAACATAGGGCTATGTGATTTGACAGCGAGTTACCGCTGGACAGGTGGGGCCCCGTGATTTGACTTGCCATTATCATTTTAACTGCGCCGCTACGACTGGCGTGAGTCTCCCGATTCCTGACCACCTCCATACATATGCATGACACTAGTCTAAGTTACAACCTTCATAATGCAAAGTAACATGATAGTAGTGTCATAGATGGCTTCATTTATTAGCTTGTAGACTCATCTTGTCTTGGGAAGCGCTATGTTACAGTAATATAAGAACATTTTTGGCACTACACTAGTGTCAAAAATGTTCTTATATTATGGGACAGAGGGGGTACGAAGAAAGAGATAGAGAGGAGTAAAAAAATACACATATAGCCAACCTTGTTGTAGTATGAGTGACAAAGTGATGACTATGTATGACATGCCAACATCAGATAGCCTAATGCACTGTGTTAAATCTCCAAGGGCATGACCGCGCGAGCGACACGACGGTCGTGGTAGGCGCGACCATGATACGGGCTGCTGGCAGCCCTTGGATCTGAGATCAAACGGTCGCATGCTAAGTTTCTCAAAATTTGCAGAATAACCCTCCAGGATAGGATATTCACCCATAGGTCTAGAATCACGCCATGCAACCGTTCGATCTCAGATCCAAGGGCTCTCGGAAGCCCGTATCATGGGAGAATGGAAAGCCACTACACTGCCGTTCGCACGCTGGCAGTTCGCTCCTACTCGTCCCCGCACGTCCTTTAATACTACGGCGGTTCGCTCCTAGTCGTCCCGTCCATTCACATTACTGCAGTTCCACTAATCCTAACCCTCCTCCCAAATCCATGGAGTCCCAAATCTCCCCGATCGGCGGTGAGTACAAGGTTAGAACCATCACCGGCGATGAGTTCGACGTCATCTACACCCATTCTTCCGCTACGGTGAAAGGATGCCTTTCTCGCTTTAGACGCATGTTCGAAAACTCAGTGATGAGTGGGTTGCTGGGCTAGATGTTGAGTACACCACAGTCCTGGGATGAGAGAAGGATCTAAAGGACGAAGAGAGGAAGAAGCCCGCCGTGATCCTGGTTTGCGTACATAAAGTTTTCTTGGTCTACCACATATGCCATGCCGACGTTGAGTGCCAGGATTTTAAGAACTTCCTCAAGGACAAAACAGTGAAATTTGTTACTGTAGACTTTAAGAACGACAAAGAAGTCCTGGGTCCGATAGGCCTCGTTGTAGGCAACCCCTTAGACCTCCAGAAGAATTGGCTGGTGCCCTCTCGTCAGCCTTCAATGCTGACGCTGGCAGGAGCCATGGTTCATCCGTCGTACCGTAAACTGGAGAAACCTCATTACACGTTTCATCGTCATGCATGGCAGTGGAATGTACTAGATATAGACCACATCCACTACGCTGCAATGGATGGCTACCTTTGTTTCAATATCTACAAGGGTTAGATGAAGAGCAACAGCCAAGTTGGCGGTTCAAGCAAAGAAGTATCGGCCAAGAGGAAGAGGGACAAGGACGAAGTCGAGGACGTGGACGAGGACTCTGAGTAAGGTGGCAGTGTCGTTGCTCATGGTGGGTGTAAACTTCTAATGCAGTGTCTACAGGATTAGTTGCATAGTTTGATTTCAGGTGTGCTTAGTTTAATTTGAGGGGTGTGTTGTGTTGAGCCCCCAGTAGAACTATGTTATGTTTCTTCTCGTTACTTTAACTCTTCAGTATGTACATACTACTAGTATTTCTTTAATAGATTTAGCACCCCAATTAAGCACGTACTAGCTTTTTTAATAGTATTATATGCATAATTTGGCGACGAGCGCTCTCTATATGTACCACTTTTTTTTAATTTCAATTTTTGCTCCATGGCGCAATCCATCGATAGTTCTACTGTACAAAAGTATACATTTTTTAAAAGGCTAGAGTACTGTTCATCACAAATATAGCCAGTTAAATTCTCAACCTAGAATGACGTGCATGCCATGTAGTAAACCGGTACGGAGGAAGTATAGTAAAAATGAGGTGATTTTATCGAGCGATCGGCGGGGCAGCATGGCCTGTCATGGGGTCCCACGTGTCATGATGTACCGAGGCGATGCGCGTGCCCCTCTTGAGACAGAAGCAATACTAGTACGTGGTTTGAGATGATGGCGAACCGAAGTGTGAAATAATGGTTGCTTCGTCCGTCTAGGAAGGTGCAGCATTGTGATTTGACGTCTCATTGCTCATTACTACTAGTGGGCCGGTACGAGTGGGGTGCGTCCCCCCTACTGTTCTGCACTGTTATTTGGTGCTTGACACGTCGACCCGGTTGCTATATGTCCCACATGTCGGTGATAGGAAGTACATAATTCATGAAAGGGAGCGTCGACGGAGGAGTATACTACAGAATTCATGAAAGGGAGCGACTTAGTTTTGGAAAAATCTATTTTTATGGAGTATGTACCCACTAGGGTTTATAGGGCTCATCTAAAAACATTCGTTTTTCCGTTTGATAACTCTCAATTCTACTATACTAGTAGTAGTACCATTACATGTTGGATTTCGAGGTGTGTTAGATCACCCGACACAAGCAGTGTCAAGAGGAAACTAACCAATGCATGTACAAGTTCATGGAAATTTAGTGGTCATTCATGCATTCGTTCTAATTAATGCCTCGGTAATCATAACTTCTTGAGAAAAACGAGCGTACTATACTTGTGCAAACTATGAAATTAATTCGACCACTCACCGTCTACCTTGGTTGGAGAGATTTTGAAATTGAGCCATAAACTGGAAAGGAGCGAGTAGTAAGTTTTGTCTCGATTACTATTTGTGGCCTTGTATAGATGCAAAATGTATTTTTTTATAGTGGCCTTGTATAAGTAAATGGAGGGAGTACTAACCAAAGTATTTAGTAGGGACGAGGAGTAAACGGAGGGAGTAGTAAAATTTTCTCCTCGTGCTGCGAGCCATCGCGCGCGTGGGCGAGGGAGCGGGCGTAAAGGTGTATAGTAGTACTCCCTCCGTTCCAAAATAGATGACCCAACTTTGTAATAAAGTTAATATAAAGTTGGGTCATCTATTTTAGGACGGAGGGAGTAGTAAGCTTCACCTCATCCTGCGAGCCACCGCGCCCGTGGGCGGGGGAGACGGCGTACTAAGCAAGCTTCTCCTTGTTCTCTGAGTTGACGAGACACATCAAAAGTACTCCAGTGTATAGAGCCTTGCCTCTAAGGTAGGCCCCACATGGTTTGCCTATTTTTTTAATTTAACATAATGCGTCAAGTTACAATTTGTTTGTTCACCCGTGGTAGACGTTCCTCCCTCCACCAAGTGGACAACCAGTACACGTGCCAAATTACCACGTGGGCTGCCTTTTTCGTACAGAAATGAGCTCCACCGTGTACCTGCACGGGTGTGGTTGGGAAAGAGACGGGAGTACGTGCGCCGTGCGTGCACCTCTTCTCTTCGTGCACGTCCCCCACCTACGTGTGTGTGTGAGAGAGAGATACAAACCTAGACATAATGCGCCATCCATCCCCATGCCTACGCCCAGTCCGACCACCAGTCACCACCACGCCCCACTCCTCCTCACCTTATCTCTCATATTTCTCCCTCCATTTTTATATACAAGGGGACACTATCAAAATTACAACTTGCAGATATACAAGGCCACTAACACTAATTGATGCAATATTAATGGTGTTTGCCTCGTGGTACTAGCAAAGGAGGACATTAATTATCCCTTGCGTGCATGCGGGAGTTTGTAAAAAATGCAAAACATGGCAAAATTCCACGGCGAATGAGGGATTTGAGTCTGTTGGGAGGGGCTGTTTGGATCTTGCCCAGGGTAGCCAAAATATTGGCGACCCTTTTGTCCACCGGTGCATTTGCCACCGATGAACGAGGAATGGCTCGGGTGCTCATGCTGTCATGCATCCTCCAACACGCACGTTGGAGACGAGCTCGCACGAGTTGTGTTTTTTTGTCCCACAACGCCGCCCAAGCCGCCTGCAGACCGACGGGCGACCCGCAAATTACGCCATCCAACCGTAGCCGCACACATTATGACTGCAACTCAACCAACCGGACGAAATTGATATTTCATATAAACAACAACATAAATCATATAAAATACCGGATTTTCACACAAACATGACGGATTTCATTACATTCAAATGAACTACGTGATGCTAGTTCTGGACATCACAGGTATATAATACTTGGCCCAAATGGTCGCCCGCCGATCGATTTGTGTTCCTCATGTCCGGCAGCACGATCACTGGACTGCCGGGAGCCCCGGAGGTATATGCTTCAGCGCAAAGGACGGCTCGCTTCCCCACTGCCAAACTAATATCATTGGCTCGTGCCGAAGATGATGGTGGCCGGCACCGGTTCGAGTTCATCACCGGCCACTACTTCGCCATGGCCGGCACCAGCTCGAGTTCATCATAACATTCCCCTCTTCCGTGGAGCCCATGCGGGGCCGACAAAGGTCCTCGCAACAAAAGGATCCGGCAAGACACCTGCTATGTACGCTAGCGTCGCCTCCGCAGTGGCCTTATTGGGACCCAAGCGGCGGCGGCCTCCCGTGTTCTACTTCTCCTCGATGATGGCAGCGGACGCGGAGGCGCTGGCCACTAACTTGTCGCTCTCTGTGCACCCGGCTTCTGTCACTGCTTGCATGGCGCGGCCGCTAGCATGGGAGTCTCGGCCACAGAAACGGGACACGCGGTACGAGGCGGCAGCGTGGACGGCAGCAACGATGCCCGTGCGCCGCTCCTCGTCGAGCTAGCCTAGAGCGGCGAGTTGCTGAACCGCACGCCGGCTTGGGGCGGCAACTGGCTCCGTCGGGCGAGGGGAGGGAGGTGGATCAGCGAGCTGCATATCTCGTATCCGGTGGGCTACCCAGCCGGCTTGGATGCGGAATAACTACTCTTCGTAAGCCATTGTAAGAGTGGACAAAATGGTGGAGGAGATAGGGGAGCGGCGGAGGTGTGCGATTCTTGGCCGGCGTTTGGCCTCGTTTAAATAGGAGATTAAATAGACGATGGACGGGAGGAGCTCGGCCAGCGTTGCATTTAACGCCGGCCCGGTCATCAACGGATGTTTGTCCAGAGTGGGTTTCTCGGCTTCCACACGGGCGAGTTTCATGGAGGCGTTTGAATGCGGCACGGAGGCGTGTTCAGCCGGCGTGCTGGGAGTAGCACCCTCGACTCTGACCTAGGACACCATGTCGTTCTTCCACTGACGTGTGGGCTCTTTGGGTGCATGGCCTGCATGTCAGTGACCCAACGCAGGCAGCGCACAGCAGAGGAACCTTTGGTGGGCCAGGGCGGTCAGAAGCGGGCATTGCATAAACCGATGATTGTTCATTGAGTGTGACATCATCTTTTTCATGTAGTTAAGCCTACTATGTTGATAGCCCGTTCTATACATTGTGATTCATAAAGACCGCTGCAAACATCAATGTTCTGCTTATCACAGATAAGATTGATTAATACCCGTAACAATCCATGTCCTTAACACAGGGTGGATGCACGTATAGGTTGAGCGTGTGTCTTGCGTTGTGTGCTTTGTGCATGCAGGCATGTGAGTGTTGCATGCGAGCAAGGGTGTGTTTCAGTGTTGCATGCATGGGTGTGTATGTGCGTGTGTTCGTGAGTGCATGTGTATGTGTTAGTGTTGCACGCCAGCATGCGTGCATGTGTACGTTATGTGTATGTGTCAGTGTTGCACGCCTACATGCGTGCATGTCTTGCGTGTGTGCATGTGTACGTGCGGGGTGAGGCTACACGTCAGTCGACTGACTTTTTCATCTCTGGTCATTAGATTTTCCAGCCGTTGGATACGAAATCAAGGTCCTCTAGTTTATCATCAAACTCCACCCCCCCTGAGCCACCAGCCACCATCGGCCGAACCGCCAGCCCTGCCGCCCTTGGCCGGCCCGCTCTCCCCGAAACCACTCCCCACCGCCGGTTCGCCACCGCACCGGCCATCCCTCTAGCGCCCCCTCCCCCCCGCGCGCTGAGCTTTTTCTCCGGGGATCCCCACCCCACCGCCCAATGAACGCCCCCCAACCGCCGGTGACTGCCAACCAGAGGTCTCACGACTTCGAATACCCACCGACCACTAGTTTATTACTGAGGGAGTCCTGGATTAGGGGGTGTCCGGATGGCCGAACAATGACCTTCGTCCGGACTCCTGGACTACGAAGATACAAGATTGAAGACTCCATCTTGTGTCCGGATGGGACTTTCCTTGGCGTGGAAGGCAAGCTTGGCGATACAATATGAAGATCTCCTCCCATTGTAACCGACTCTGTGTAACCCTAGCCCTCTCCGATGTCTATATAAACCGGAGAGTTTTAGTCCGTAGGACGAACAACAATCATACCATAGTCTAGATTCTAGGGTTTAGCCACTCCGATCTCGTGGTAGATCCACTCTTGTACTACCCATATCATCAATATTAATCAAGCAGGAGTAGGGTTTTACCTCCATCGAGAGGGCCCGAACCTGGGTAAAAACATCATGTCCCTTGTCTCCTGTTACCATCCGCCTAGCACACAGTTCGGGACCCCCTACCCGAGATCCGCCGGTTTTGACACCGACATTGGTGCTTTCATTGAGAGTTCCTCTGTGTGGTCGCCTTTTAGTCCCGATGGCTTCTTCGCTCGTCAACCGCGACGCGGTCCGGGATGAGACTTTTCTCCCCGGACAGATCTTCGTATTCGGCGGCTTCGCACTGCGGGCTGACTCGTTCGGCCATCTGGAGCAGATCGAGAGCTACGCCCCTGGCCATCAGGTCAGGTTTGGACTCGTTCGGCCATCTGGAGCAGATCGAGAGCTACGCCCCTGGCCATCAGGTCAGGTTTGGAAGCTTGAACTACACGGCCGACATCCGCGGGGACTTGATCTTTGATGGATTCGAGCCACAACCGGGCGCGCGCGCACTGTCATGATGGGCACGATTTAGCTCTGCCATCGGACAACGCCCAGAGCGTCGCTCAGGTGTCCGCTCCGACCATTAGCTTGGAGCCCACTACACCAGTCGGGGACGGACGGTTAGACGCCACCCTGGAAACTGCAATCTCTATGGTGATAGAGCGAGATACTAGCCTAGTCCCTCGCAAGGCCCGTGACTCTGAGGTGTCGGACTCCGATCCGGACTCCGTAAATCCCGCACCTCTCCCGGTTAAGCCCGATTGGGCTCCGGTCATGGAGTTCACCGCCGCTGATGTCTTTCAGCACTCACCTTTCGGCAACATCCCGAATTCTTTAAAGTCTCTCACTTTGTCAGGAGAGCCCTGGCCGGACTACGGCCAACACGGTTGGGACGCGGACGATGAAGAAATTTGTAGCCCACCCACCACCCACTTTGTAGCCACTGTCGACGATTTAACCGACATGCTCAACTTCGACTCCGAAGACATCGACGGCATGGACGCCGATGAAGGAGACGATCAAGAACCAATACCTATAGGGAACTGGAAAGCCACCTCATCATATGACATATACATGGTGGACACCCCTAAAGCGGGGGATGGCGAGGAGAAAACGGAGGATGACCCCTCCAAGAAGCAACCCAAGCGCCGACGTCAGCGGCGCCGCTCTAAGTCCCGCCAAATCAAAAACGGTGATTCCGGCACCGGAGATAACAATACGCCGGACAGTGCCGAAGACAACCCCCTCCAGCAGGATTTAGTGCAGGAGAACGAAGGAGCCAGCCCTCGTGAGAGAGCGGCCGACAAAGAGGATGAGGACGACAATTACATGCCTCCCTCCGAAGACAAGGCAAACCTCGACGACGATGAATTCGTCGTGCCAGAGGATCCCGTCGAGCAAGAGAGTTTCAAACACAGACTCGTAGCCACGGCAAGCAGCCTCAAGAAGAAACAACAGCAACTTAGAGCTGACCAAGACCTGCTAGCCGACAGATGGACCGAAGTCCTGGCGGCCGAAGAGTATAAACTAGAATGCCCATCCAAGAGATACCCGAAGCGAAAGCTGCTTCCCCAACTTGAGGAGGAAGCAACTAAGCCTACATCACCAGCGTACGATGCGCCCCATCGGCCACCCCGTGGCCGCGATAGAGAGGCCGTCAGGCCCCCGACCCAAGCCGCACCCCGACACCGCTCAAAACATACCAGAGTACGGGGAGACGCAACAGACCTGCGAGACATCTTGGAGAACAAGCCGAGGCAAACAAGATCGATCTACGGATCGCATGGGCGCCCCGCTTCATGTGACGCTAGCCGTCACGCCGGACATAATAAGTATGGCCTGGCCGAATACAACAGACCAAGCTCGTCTGAGCCGCGTCGCGATATAGCTCAGTACAGGGGCGCCGCACACCCACTATGCTTCACAGACGAAGTAATGGATCATCAAATCCCCGAGGGCTTCAAACCCGTAAACATCGAATCATACGATGGCACAACAGATCCTGCAGTATGGGTCGAGGATTATCTCCTTCACATCCACATGGCCCGTGGCGATGATCTACACGCCATCAAATACCTCCCGCTCAAGCTTAAAGGACCAACACGGCATTGGCTTAATAGCCTGCCAGCAGAGTCAATCAGTTGTTGGGAGGACCTGAAATCCGCATTCCTTGACAACTTCCAGGGCACGTATGTGTGACCACCAGACGCCGATGACCTAAGCCACATAATCCAGCAACCAGAGGAATCGGCCAGACAATTCTGGACATGGTTCCTGACAAAGAAAAACCAAATAGTCGACTGTCTGGACGCCGAGGCCCTCGCAGCCTTCAGGCACAACATCCGAGATGAATGGCTTGCCCGACAACAAGGACAGGAAAAGCCGAAGTCTACGGCATCCCTCACGACACTCATGACCCGCTTCTACGCGGGAGAAGACAGCTGGCTGGCTCGTAGCAATAACATAAGCAAAAGCCCCGGCAATTCGGATAACAAGGATAACAACGGCAGGTCACGCCGCAACAAGCATAAGCGCCGCATTAACGGTGACAATACTGAAGATACGGTAGGCAATGCCGGATTCAGAGGCTGTAAACCGGGTCAGGGGAAGAAGCCATTCAAACGAAACCCTCAGGGCCCATCCAGCTTAGACCGGATACTTGATCGCTCGTGCCAGATACACGGCACCCCCGAACAGCCAGTCAATCACACCAACAGGGATTGTTGGGTGTTCAAGCCGGCAGGCAAGATAAGTGCCGAGACCAGAGACAAGGGGCTACATAGCAATGACGAGGAGGGGCCCCGGGTGCCGAACAACAAAGGACAGAAGGGATTTCCCCCGCAAGTTCGGACGGTGAATATGATATACGCAACCCACATCCCCAAAAGGGAGCGGAAGCATGCTCTCAAGGACGTCTATGCGCTGGAGCCAGTCGCCCCAAAGTTCAACCCATGGTCCTCCTGCCCGATCACTTTCGATCGACGGGACCATCCCACCAGCATCCGTCACGGCGGATTCGCCGCACTGGTCCTAGACCCAATTATCGACGGATTTCACCTTACCAGAGTCCTAATGGACGGCGGCAGTAGCCTGAACCTGCTTTACCAGGACACAGTGCAAAAAAATGGGCATCAATCCTTCGAGGATTAAACCCACAAAGACAACCTTCAAAGGTGTCATACCAGGGGTCGAAGCCAGCTGTACAGGCTCGGTCACACTCGAGGTGGTCTTTGGATCACCGGATAACTTCCGGAGCGAGGAGTTAATCTTCGACATAGTCCCATTCCGCAGTGGCTATCACACCCTGCTCGGACGAACCGCATTTGTAAAATTCAATGCGGTGCCGCACAATAATTATCTCAAGCTCAAGATGCCAGGACCACACGGAGTCATTACGGTAAATGGAAACACAGAACGCTCTCTCCGAACGGAGGAGCACACGGCGGCCCTGGCGGCGGAAGTACAGTGTAGCCTCTCAAGGCAGTTCTCCAATCCAGGCGCCAAACGTCCGGATAACGTCAAGCGAGCCCGAAGTAACCTACAACAAATCTGCCTGGCACGTTCCGAGCAAGCATAGCAGTGCGGCCCCGACCCCAGCCCCCGCCAAACGGCAATGCTGGTACCACGCGTACATAATTACGCCTTAGAGATACCATGGATAATACACCAGGGGCTTACAACACCCCATAACGTGGTGTGAGAAGACCGAACACTCTAACAAGTGCGGCACCCCGAACTTATAGCACTATATGCATCGGATCCGAATCATGTCTTTGGTCAATAGTTGGGTTTGCCCGGCTCCCATGTTTTGGTACCTTACGTTCCGCATTGTTGGCTAAGGTAGCGCTGGGAGAACTATTGCGATTGTGCCCCAGTTGCGCTGGGTTAACACCTCAGTAGAGAAAGCTAAAACTGACTGTCATGATAGTGCGAGAGACCGGTCGCTGTTCGCGAGGTTTTTTCGAGTCCTTAAAGACTTATTCCGCTTCAAGCGAAGAATCGGACTTATCCGGCCAAGGCGTGGATAGCGCCACGAACTCGGTCTTCCGAATACTAGGGGCTTCGCCGAAATTTAAAATTATAGAATTCTATGGCTAAGTGAGAGTGATAAAGCATTATAAGTTCGACGGCCTGGTTCGCTGTGCTCAGCGCCTCCCTAGATGGACCCAAGAATGGGAACAAGAGCGCTCAGGTTTATCCCGAACACCCCAGCACTCGTGGCATGGGGGTCGAAGCCGACGACTTGCATCTCTCAGATTTGATAAACGGCCGCACAGAAGGTAATATTTTAAATTAACAAGCGTTGCTTAACGCATATGAACAAAGCTTCAGCGTACATGATAACAAAAGCGAATTTACTCAAAAATTACATCTTTGGAGCACTCATCCGCTATACGGCGGGCACCCTTCAGAACGCCATTATAATACATCTCGGGCGTACGATACTCCTTGTCCGGCGGTGGCGCGTCCGTCAACAGCCTCTCCGCGTCTAGCTTGCCCCAGTGCACCTTAGCACGGGCAAGGGCCCGACAGGAACCTTCAATACAAACAGAGCGCTTGACGACCTCAATCCACGGACATGCGTCCACCATCCACCGCACCAGACCGAAGTAGCTCCCAGGCATGACTTCTCTAGGCCACAACCGAGCTATGAGGCCCTTCATGGCCTGTTTGGCCACCTTGTGGAGCTCAACCAGCTGCTTCAGCTGGTCGCTCAGGGGCACCGGATGTTCGGCCTCAGCATACTGAGACCAGAACACTTTTTCCGTCGAGCTCCCCTCTTAGGCTCGGTAGTATGCGGCGGCATCAGACACACTACGGGGCAGATCGGCGAACGCTCCTGGAGAGCTCCGGATTCGGGTAAGTAGCAGATAATTAACTTTTATATATTTTCTTTGCAAAAAGAATGCCTTACCCGCCGCTATCTTCTTCATCGCCTCGATTTCTTGAAGGGCCTTTTGGGCTTCGGCCTTAGCGGTCTTGGCACTCTCAAGAGCCAAGGCAAGCTCGGACTCTCGAGTCTTCGAGTCATGCTCCAAACTCTCGTGTTTTTCCACGAGAGCCTGGAGCTCTTGCCGCACCTCCGTCACCCGCACCTCCTGCTTCTCTCGCTCGGTGCGCTCCAAGGCCGCACTCTTTTCGGCCTTCGAAACCGCCTCTTTCAGGGTCGCGGTTCCTGCAACATTAACGTTGGTCCTGTTATTATTATGCAACCAAGTATTTCTATATACATTTATAGGAGGTGCTACATACCCTCTTTATCCTCGAGCTGCTTCTTGGCACGGCCGAGCTTGCTCTCGGACCGCTCGAGGCTTTCCTTCAAGGCATTGACCTCCGCAGTCAGTGCGGCAAAGGTCAGCAGCGTAGACTGCATTCCCATATTGACATATTTCTATTAGACTCCTGCGTATATCTTTTAAGATACTCAGTTCGGCTTTTCTTTCTGAACACCGAACTAAGCATCAGGGGCTACTGTCTATGCGGTAACATTTTTTATATATGTTTTTGAACACATACCTCAAAGCCCATTAACAGGCTCGTGCAGGCTTCCGTCAGCCCGCTCTTGGTGGACTGAACCTTCTGAATCACCGCACTCGTAACAGTGTGGTGTTCTTCATCGATAGAGGCGCCGTTGAGCCCTTCCAGCAAATTGTCCAGCGCCTCTGGGTGGACGGAAGTCGCCGGCGTCGCGGACTTGTCCTTCTTGTGAAGGCGCCGCCTGTCGGGCTCTGGAACCACTGATGGTTCCGGAGCAGTGTCCGGCCCAGGGCCGGACTTAGATCCCTCCGAGGTTTTACCCCCTTTGGGTTGGGAGTCCGGAAGGTCCCCTTGTGGTGCTTCCAGGACCACCTCCTCCTGGTTTTGTCCCCTGCGGGACTCCACCTTCGTGCCGTCTGTAGGGAGAGGGCAGGAGGCTGTCGGAAGTGAAGCGCTATTCACATCCGACGAATTCAGAGATCCACTCGACGAATCGCCAAGCTGAGCTCTGGGCGGACTGTATGATTAGCTTTGGTGTTAGAAGCTATCAAATAATAAAGGAGTGCGATAAGTCATTCGGGTAGCCGGACACTTACAATTTTTCCAGGGGCTTGACCCTGGAAGGCCAGTCCTCCTCGCCGTCTTCGGCGTCGGGGGCGTAGTCTGGCAGAAGGGGCTTCCCCTTCTTGGACCCTCCGGCTTCCCCAGTTGGGGCGGCCTTTCTCTTCTTTCCTCCCCCCGCTGGAGGGGGAGAGGCATCTTCTTCTTCCTCCTCCTCATCTTCGGAGGCGGAGGGCACGTTGGAGCCGTCGGGCAAATCCGACGACACCGGGCGCCGGGAACTCTTTCGGGTCCCCGTGGCCTTCTCCTTGGCCTTCTTCTCCGGCACCACATGGGGTGCCGGAACCAGTAGCTTCGCTAAGTCTGCGTCTACTAGGCCTTCGGGCAAAGGGGCCGGACAGTCGAACTGCCAGGATGTCCTCTTCCAGTCCTGTCAGAGGAACGGGAGTTTAGATCCCACATAAAGTCACACTATGAAATTCGGGTATCCTGTAAGGGACTGAAGGTACGCTTACTTCGGAGGCTTGACGTTTGGCGCAGAACCCGCGATCCTCTGTGACGGGAGGGGAGACCTCGGAGATTTTGAAAAGCACCTTCCAGGCGTCCTCGTGCTTCGTTTCGAAGAGCCGGGAGAGAGTCTAGTGCCAGGCCGGGTCGAACTCCCACAAATTGAAGTCTCGTCATTGACACGGGAGGATCCGGCGGAAGAGCATGACCTGGACCATGTTGACAAGTTTGACCTTCTTGGCCACCAGGTCGCGGACGTAGGTTTGGAGTCCGGCCACCTCTTCCGGATTGCCCCACGACAGGCCCGTCTCTTTCCAAGATGTGAGCCGGGTGGGGATGCCGGATCGAAATTCAGGGGCCGCTGCCCATTTAGGGTCACGCGGCTCGGTAATATAAAACCACCCAGATTGCCACCCTTTGATGGTTTCCACGAAGGCACCCTCGAGCCAGGTGACGTTGGCTATCTTGCCCACCATGGCACCTCCGCATTCCGCCTGTCGGCCTTGCACGACCTTTGACTTGATGCTGAAGATCTTCAACCATAGGCCAAAGTGGGACTGGATGCGGAAGAAGGCCTCGCACACGATGATAAACGCCGAGATATTGAGGATGAAGTTCGGGGCCAGGTCATGGAAGTCCAGGCCATAGTAGAACATGAGCCCCCGGACGAACGGGTGAAGAGGAAAACCCGGTCCGCGGAGGAAATGGGGAAGAAAAGCAACCCTCTCATGGGGCCTGGGGGTGGGGATGAGTTGCCCCGCATCTGGGAGCCGGTGCGCGATGTCGTTAGACAAGTATCCGACCTTCCTCAGGTTTTTGATTTGTCCCTCCGTGACGGAGGAGGCCATCCATCTACCTCCCGCCCCTGACATGGTTGGAGAAGGTTGAGGTGGGAAGTGCGGGCTTGGGCGCTGGAGCTCGAGCGCGCAGGGACGGATAAGCAGAGGAGGAAGAGGGCGTGAATGGAAAGGGCGGATTCTTATCCCCTTATATGGGCGGCCAAAACTACGAGGCCCCCACCGGCCTAATAAAACTCGCTTATCCCCCAAGCGCTGCGGTTAATGGCGCGGTTGGGTTACCCACACCCGTATTGATGAGAATCCCGGAATAAGGGGACACGATCTCTACTTTGACAAGACGTGCCAAGGAAACCACCTTGCTAAACGCGCTGAGGTGGAACAATAAAACAAATAAAGAGCCTGGCTGTGGCATGATGTCACGCCACAGAATACGTCAGCAGATCCGATTAATACAAATATTATTCTCTGTATGAAGGAATGTGGAACTTATTTTGCAGAGCCGGACACTACCCTGGTCTTCAACATATTCTATGAAATATTCGGAGGAGGAACCCGCCTTGCAATGCCGAAGACAACTTGCGCGCCGGACTCGTCGTCATTGAAGCCTGGTTCAGGGGCTACTGAGGGAGTCCTGGATTAGGTGGTGTCCGGATGGCCGAACTATGACCTTCGGCCGGACTCCTGGACTACGAAGATACAAGATTGAAGACTCCGTCCTGTGTCCGGATGGGATTTTCCTTGGCGTGGAAGGCAAGCTTGGCAATACAGTATGAAGATTTCCTCCCATTGTAACCGACTCTATGTAACCCTAGCCCTCTCCGGTGTCTATATAAACCGGAGAGTTTTAGTCCGTAGGACGAACAACAATCATACCATAGGCTAGATTCTAGGGTTTAGCCACTCCGATCTCGTGGTAGATCCACTCTTGTACTACCCATATCATCAATATTAATCAAGCAGGAGTAGGTTTTACCTCCATCAAGAGGGCCCGAACCTGGAGAAAAAAATCGTGTCCCTTGTCTCCTGTTACCATCCGCCTAGACGCACAGTTCGGGACCCTTACCCGAGATCCGCCGGTTTTGACACCGACAATTACCATTTATGTCCTTCATATACGCGTTGACGGGTGGGCCCAATGGTAATGTGCGCTGCTGAATGTGGACCGTTTGACTGGTCAATTGATCGTGTTATCAACAAATTACGGTGTTGTATGGCGAGCCAGTGACCGTATGATCACCCTAAAATGTACTCCTATTTTATTAACACAGTACAGACTCAAACTACCATTTCTTTCTTTCATATACGGGCTGACAGGTGGGCCCCACGGTTACGCGCCCCGATGGTGCAACACTAGTTGTGCCGCGTGGAACGTTTGACTGGTCAATTGATTGTGTTATCAACAAAATACGGAGTTGTACGGGTGTGCCAGTGACCGTATAATCATGACATGTATTTGTTTAACATGGTACAGACGCAAGGGCTCATATATACGCGCAAGCACTCACCGCTATAAGCGCACACACGCGAACCCTACCCCTGTGAGCACCTTCAAGAGAGTGGGCCAGCATATATGATCTTGAGATTTTACGAAGTCACCATAGGTGCCTCGTAGTCGAGTGGAACGTCTCCTCCCACTGAACGTACATCACCGGAAAATACTAAAATTAACACAAGATAAATGCGAGCACCGGGACTTTAACCTTGGTGGGCTCGAGAAACCACTGTCCTCTAACTATCCAACCATATGTTGGTTAGCACGACAAAATGTATGTGGTGACTGTGATGAGCTTATTCTGAAGTACAGTGACCATATCGTGCTTTCGCTTCAAATACAATGACCGTAAGTTTCGTCAACAAAATACGGAGCATGCATCAAATGCAAAGTCCGTTAGTGTCATCAACAAAATATGGAGACGTATCGTGAGCTAGATAACGTTGTACTATTGTATATGCTTATTTTCTTAGTGGCCGATTGCGTGTGTGGTGTGGTGGGCACATCATTTCTAGTTGTGGTGGGTCAACATGAAGACTCATGGGTCGGTTCCATCCTGCACCACATATAGGTTGGACTAAGACGTGTTATACGAATTCCCATGTGGAGGACTTGGCGTAGAACACGAAGCTACCAGAGTCGCGGAGGACTCTATCCCCACTTGTGATAAGCCGACTATATATGATTTGTAACCCTAGGCCCTTAGTATGTTATACAAGCTTGGGGGCTAGTTCATCGATAGTATACACACACGCACAATGCCTGGTATTCACGTGTACTTTGTACACACCCCTATCACTAATATACAGTACCAGGAGTAGGCTCTTTCTTCAACTGCAAGGGTCCGATCTGAAGTAGGGTAAAACTTTGCCTCGTATTACCATCCAGCCTAATAGCCAGGGATATCCTGCCGAATGATATGATGAAATCATATCTGCCAACTACTAAGAGAGAGGTGTGTCAGGGGGGGGCAATGTGTGTGAGAGAGGCCTAAAGATAATGTGTGTGCGGGAGACACGTAGGCACATATATGTGCGTATAAAGGGCTAGTAGAGACTGTGCATGTGTATACATGCATGTGAGAGAAATAGTGTTTTCCAACTGAGATTAGTAAAAAGAGTGGTACATAGTAGTCAGAAAGAGAGAGAGAAAGAAACAGAGAGAGCATGTGCGTGAGACACCCCGACACCCTGAGAGAGATTGTGAGCATGTGTGAAAGAGAAATGCCGATGCATACAAAGTGTGTGCACTTATGCGTTAGATAGAGAGATATATAACGCATTTGTGAGAACGGGGCGAGGCATAGTGCATCTACGTGTAAAAGGTGGTTCTACGCATTAAATTAACTTATAAATGGAATTATTATTTTTGGCTGAGATCATGAATTTTTCAAAATTGCGTATGGACGAAAATCGGTCTATCAGACACCCATACTCTATTGAATTCTAGCATGTGCATGTGTTTATTTCATATTATCGATCCATAGAGTGAGAGGGGTTTGAAATACAGGCTATGGATGCTTTTGCAATTCATATATAAACATTAATTAGTGCACTCCATGTTGTTAGTGTGAAGCACTTTATACATTTGTCACTTGCATGGATACATTCCAAATTGCTAGCTACAAAATAAAATACATGTAGAATTCAACATAAAGGGGGTTTCAAAGATTCCAATTCATAGGAAGTGCATTCATCTATTTGAACCCGAGATAATGGCATTTGTAAATCAAATGTAAAAGGGGGCATCAATCTTTGTTGTGAGTTTGAACATGCTATATATATTCATACGCATATCTAACTTTTTTTTTGCAACCAAGGAGATTATATCTGGAACCATGCATGAACTGAGGTAATTTGCATATTTTTTAATATATACTCGTGTACAATGTATATTCAAATGTACCCCCTCCATTCCAAAATAATCATAGCTTTAGGATTTTCAAGAGTAAAGATTTTTGAAGTTTGACAAATCCTGAAAGTTCAATTCAAGAGAACCGAAAACGTTAATGCTTCTGCTCCCAAATATTGAATGAAGCACCAAATAGGCCTCTGGTCACCCGAAACCGCGCGAGACTAATGTTTTGGTGGTAGGAAATTACTGTCCTGACTCTGGCCCGTGTAGCCTATCGGCCCGATGTCCAAAGGTCTAAACCGGGGTAGGTTTGTAACTTCACCAAGACGCCAGTCTCAACCGCCTCCGAGAAGCATTCATACGCCGTGGGCGCCTAAACACCCATGCGCTTGGCCGAAATCTATCCCGCCCACATTTGGGACACCTGACATAACTGTCCTACCCCCAACCCGCAATATGTCCAAAATTTTAGATGTGGGCAAAGTTTGTAACTTTCTCCAAATTTCAAACAAGCGTGTCTCAAATCGAAACATTGTTCCCCCTTAGTTCCCCGCCACCCTCCGTTTTCCCATTCATACTCCGTGGGCGCGAAAACGCCCTCTCCACCAGCCACGAAACCCCAGCCTCCTCCGTCCTCCACCCCATAGCGGCCAATCCACCGCCGCCCTCCTCCATCACGCCGGAGTCGGTACCCCGACATCATCGTCCAACACAACCGCAACTGCAATGCCCTCAAGGACTTAGAAGCTGAAGCCGAGGCAGAGCTGCCTCCACGATGCCGACACCGACGTGCGTCGAACCAGAACCACTCCAACCACGCCGTCCTGCCCCTCACTGCTACGGCTCCACTGTCTCAACCATCCACCGCATCGGAGCTGTTCCTGCTACGCCGTCGTTCGCCGCCTCGGATCTGCTTCCCCGACACCGACAGACGGCCATCGCACCATACTCAACAACTTGGCCATGGGTTCGTCCAAGGTTGCACCGTCCTCCACAACTTCTAGTTTCTGACGAACAACAAGAAGATCTTCGGAAAAACAGAAGGAGGACACAGCACTTCCAGCAGAAAGAGGTACTCCTCTTCCCTTATCCGTGCAAATCTTACATCTCCGCTCACACCGTATTCATCCCACGAAAGGAACTAGTTGAGCGCTTCTTACTGCATCTTCTGTGATACTAAATGCACAAGGTTTCCTCCCTTTTACTATTTCACCTTTGCTAGAGGTCAGTAGCCCGCCTGGATTTCAATTCAGGGTCAGTCGAACCGCAATTAAAAGAAGCAGCACCCGCTTAGGCGCGCGGAGCACCTAGTCCGCATGTTCCCCGGGGAAGCGGCGCATCGATGTCTATCATAGGGGTGTGGGGCGTAGGAGCTGCCTGCGCCCGATCTGGAGGTCGGCGGGGCTTGAATGGATGGCCGGGGGGGCGGTGCCAAGCACGGCCGTGCAGTGAGGTCCAGGGGAGGGCGCAGTCAGGGGAGGAATACTGGGCCGGTGGTCGCTGGCGTTTCGAGGAAGATCGTCAACACTGACTGGCTGGAGGTAGATTAAGGCGATCTGCCCGTTCTTTGTACATCGGACGGTGCAGAAAAAATGGATTGACCTATTCGCTTTCAGTCGACTGTTATTTTTATAGAATCATGTAGTAATTTAGTGTGCCATGCATGTAGTAGAGCTATCAAATGTCTCCCGTCATTTATTTCGCACTGACCTGCTATCTGCTACCTTTACACTGTACTAATTGTGCACACACTTCACCCATACTCACACTATTGTTTTTTTATGCATGGGTATTTCAGACTCTGGCGCAGTGTTGATGAATGTAGAAAAGAAAAGACAGAAGTTGCTCCAGTGTAATTCGAAGATAAGCACTAAGCGTTTCAGCGCTCTAATGGGTGTAGTGTCAGCAGTTGGAGACAGTAAACGTAGCTCTGCAGTTGATAATCTCAATTGCCACACACAACCATCCCAGGTGCTTGCTTTAACTTCGCGCTGTCAAATGTGGTTGCATGTTGCATATGGTGTCTAGCTTGTATTGCTTCCAATTTGGTTAAATTGCATCTGCTTACTTTACACATTATACCTTTGATAATGACATGCCTTCCTGTTTTTGATACGTACTACATATGTCTATTAACCATGTTCGTACATCAAACGAATGCTCTTTTGTATCCCTCGTCAATCACTTATGATGAGACAGTCACCAGAGTGGGTTACTGTGAGACACCCTACTCATTTAAAGAGTGAAGTGTCATCCTCCCCACATGATTCTCAAGAAACAACAAGGCTAAATGAAGATAGTCAACGTAGCTCTCTAGTTGATCACCGCAATTCCCCCACACCACCATCGCAGGTGCTTGCTCTTACTTGGTAGTGTGATATGTGGTTGCATGTTGCATATGGTGTCTACCTTGTAATGCTTCTAATTAGGGTAAATTGCATCTGCTTAGTTAACACATTATACCTGTGAATATGACATGCCTTCTATTTTTGGTACATACTACGTCTTTCTATTAACCATGTTCTTACATCAAACTACTTTTCTTGTGTATCCCTCATCAATGCTCCTAATTTGTTAAATTGCATCTCCTTAGCTTACACATTATACATGTGAATATGACACGCCTTCCTATTTTTGGTACATACTACATCTGCCTATCACACCATGTTCTTACATCAAACTACTGTTCTTGTGTATCTTGCGTCTATCGCTTATGATGAGACAGTCACGCGCGTGGGTTAATATGAGACGCAATACTCTTATAAAGAATGAAATTTCATCCTCTCCACATGATTCTCAAGAAACAGCAAGCCTAAATGAAGATATTGAATGTTGCTCTGTACCTGAAGACCGCACTTCCCCTACACCACCATCACAGGTGCTTGCTCCAACTACACAGTGTGATATGTGGTTGCATGTTGCATACGGTGTCTAGCTTGTAATGCTTCAAATTAGGGTAAATTGCATCTGCTTAGTTTACACACTATACCTGTGAATATGACATGCCTTCCTATTTTCGGTACACACTACATCTATGTGTTAACCTTGTTCTTACATGAAACTACCTCTCTTTTGTATCCTGCATCAATCACTTACGATGAGTCACCTTTATTCGTTGCATATTGCATATTATTTCTAGCTTGTTGCCATGTATTGCTTCTAATTTGGTCAAATACATTTGTTAGGGCACCCTTTTAATTTGGCAGAGTGATATTGGTTTCATCTTTTATATGGTTTCTAGCTTGCATCAATTCTAACAAGTTCAAGCACCTTGTGCTTAGTTTACACTTTATACATCATACATGTCAATATGTCATGCCGTCCTATTTTTCATACATATTCCATCCTCCTATCATGCGGCTGCCTTACATGAAAGTAGTGTTCGTTAGTATCATGCATCAACGAGTTCTGAAGAGCAAATTTTATTCCTTTTTCTTGTGGGTTTGACTTGACAAGGCAAAATCAAGAAAGAGGAAGGAAAAGAGTAAGGAAGGCGATGATGGTGGTCCTCTGTAGCAACGTAAACGGAGCATCTGTAACGATTCTCCTTGTACTGATAATGCATTACAAGGTCCAAGTCTCCGTTCCCCTACTCCACCATCCAAGGTGCTTGCTCTAACTTGGCAGTGTGATATCTGGTTGCATGTTGCATATGGTGTCTAACTCGTATTGCTCCTAATTAGTGTAAACTGCATCTGCTTAGCTTAGACATGATACATGTGAATATGACACACTTTCCTGTTTTTGGTACATACTATATCTGTCTATCACACCATGTTCTTACATGAAACTACTCTTCTTGTGTATCCTGCATCAGTCACTTATGATGGGACACCTTTAAGTTGGTAGTGTGATATTGGTTTGCGTCTTGAATATGATTTCTAGCATGTATTGCTTCTAGTTTGATGAACGCCACCTATGACGAGACAGTTTTAACTTGTCTTGCAGTGTTTCTAATTTGTTGAAGTGCCTTCTACTTAGTTACCACATCATAGGTGTGAATATGTCAAGCCGTCCATTTTTTCGTACGTATTCCATCCTCATATCATGACTTTGCCTTTCATCAGAGTAGTGTCGTCAGTATCTTGCATGAATGAGTTCTGAAGAGTGAATGATATTCCTTTTTCTTGTCGGTATGACCTCACAATGCAAAATCAATAAAGCTGAAGGAAATTGGCAAGGCATTGGATGATCGTGGTCCTTCCGAGCAACTGAAACAGAGGTTCACTACAGATTCTACTCCGCCATCCTCCCAACAAGATTCGCAAGACAACGCAAGGCTAGACAATCAACATGGCTGTGTAGATGATGAGCACATCTCCCCTACTCCACCATCACATGTGCTTTCTCTAACTTGGCACTATTATATGTGGTTGCATGTTGCATATGATGTCTAGCTTGTATTGCTTCTAACTTTGTTGAATTGCATCTGCTTACTTTACACATAATGCCTGTGAATATGACATGTGTTCCTGTTTCTACATTAGACTACTATTCTTGCATATCCCGCATCAGTCACTTATGATAAGGCACCTTTAAGTCACCACTGTGATATTGGTTGTGTCTTGCATATGATTTCTAGCATGTACTGCTTCTAATTTTTTGAAACGCCATACAGTTTGAACTTGGCAGAGTGATATTGGTTGCATCTTTCATATGGTGTCTAGCTTGCAGTGCTTCTAATTTGTTGAAATGCCTTCTGCTTAGTTACCACATCATAGGTGTGAATATGTCACACCATCCTGTTTTTCATACATATTCCATCCTCGCATCATGTGTTTGCCTTTCATCCGAGTAGTGTTCGTCAGTATCATGCATGAATGAGTTCTGAAGAGCGAATTTTACTCCTTTTTCTTATCGGTTTGAATTCACAATGCAAAATCATTACAGCTGGAAGAAATTAGTCCGGCAGTGGATGATGGTGGTCCTTCAGAGCAACTCAAACAGGGGGTCTCTACAGATTCTACTACGCCATCCTCCCAACAAGATTTGCAAGACAACACAAGGCTGGACAGTCAACGTAGCTGTGTAGATGATGAGCACATCTCCCCTACTCCACCATCACAGGTGCTTGCTCTAACTTGAAACTATTATATGTGGTTGCATGTTGCATATGATGTCTAGCTTGTATTGCTTCTAACTTGAATTGCATCTGCTTACTTTACACATAATGCTTGTGAATATGATACGTGTTCCTGTTTCTAGAACATACGTGTACATGATGAGCACATCTCCCCTACTCCACCATCACAGGTGCTTGCTCTTACTTGGAACTGTTATACGTGGTTGCATTTTCTGTATGATGTCTAGTTTGTATTGCTTCTCATTATGTAGAATTGCATATGTGTAGCTTACAACTTATACCTGCAACGATCACTTACCATAAGACACATTTAACTTGGGATTGTGATGTAGGTTGCATCTTGCATTGTCTTCTAGCTTGTAGTGCTTCTAATTTCTTGAAATGGCACTTACGACGAGACACTTTTTACCTGATAGGGTGATATTGGTTGCATGTTCATATGGTGCCTATCTTTCATTTCTTCTAATTTTGTTGAAATGCCTTCCGCTTATTGTTTTTTTATACATATTCCATCCTCCTATCGTACGTGTGAATATGAAACGCTGTCTTTTTTTGTATATATTCCATCCTCCTATCCTGCGCTTGCCTTACATCAAAGTAGTGTTTGTCTGTATCATGCATCAACCAGTTATGTAGAGCTAATTTTATTCATCTTCTTGTGGTTTTGACTTCATAAGGCAATATCAGAAAATAGGAAGGAAAAGAGTAAGTTAGGGGATGTTGGTGGTACTCCGCACCGACGCAAACAGAGACTCTCTAGATTTGCCACTTCTACTGCTAATTAAGTTGAAGTCCCAGGTCTACATGATGAGTTCATCTCCCGTACTCCACCATCGCAGGTGCTTGCTCTAAGTTGACAGTGTGATAATTGGTTTCATGTTGCATATGTTGTCTAGCATGTATTTCTTCTATTTTGATTAAATTGCACCTGCTGAGTTTATACATTATACATGTGCATATGACATGGCTTTCTGTGTCTAGAATACATTACATCTATCTATCATACCATGTTCTTACATCAAAGTACTGTTGTTGTGTATCCCGCATTAGTAACTCATGATGGGATGCTTTTAACATTGCAGTTTGATAGTGGTTGCATCTTGCATTGATTTCTATGTTGTACTGCTTCTAATTTTTTGAATTGCCACTTATGACAATACACTTTTAACTTGGCAGAGTAATATTGGTTGCGTCTTTCATATGGTGTCTAGCTTGCATTACTTCTATTTTCTTGAAAACCCTTCTACTTAGTTTGCACATCGTAGCTGTGAATATGTCATGTCGTCCTGTTTTTCTTACATATTCCATCCTCATATAGTTGTCTTACATCAAAGTATTGCTTGTCTGTATCATGCATCAATGAGCTCTGAAGACTGATTTTATTCTTTTGTGTTGTGGGTACATCTTGAGATGGCAAAGTCAAAAAAGAGCAAGGAAAATAATATATTAGGGAGTGCTGTTACTCGTCGGGTGAAACGTAAAAGGTTCTGCCGTCGAGATTCTGCTGGTACTAATAGTGCAGTAGAACGTCCAAGTCCACCGGCTAAATCTACAAACACATTATCACCTGCTCCACCAGCTGCAGTATCCGCTTCAACTGTACCAACATCTCAACCAGTTACTCGTTTGTTTGCTCCGGAACTGGCCAGTTCCCAAGCTGCCTTCACACCTAACACTACTTTCCGAAGCACTGCTGACACAACAGGACTTGGGAAGATCAGATGAACCTCATGAGCATCCACACCAAGACGGTACCTGACCGAGTCAAGTTGTAGTTGCATGCTCATTTATATGTACTCTCACAGTTTGATGTACACTAACACTTTCCATATTCATTGTTGAACTAGCACCACGGCGCAAGCGGAAACAGACATCAGGGATAATGCTTGACAGATTAACAAAATCTAAAGGAGGAAGAATGGATATCCATTTTTAGGCAGGTTTAAAAAGGTCACGTGATGATACAGAGTCAGCCAAGTTAGTATCAGAGGCAGCTGTTGCCGTTAGGTGTCATGCACGTATCCTCCCAACGTGGATCCAGTAAAAGAATGAGAAAGACAATACCCATTTTAACACCTTCCTTGACCATTTATCTGTAAGTAATGTTATTCATCGCAATTATTAATATTGTCTTGCTCTGTCCCATACTTTCTAGCTTCCTCCTAATAAGACTCACATTCTTTTTTCAACAGATGAGGTTCAAGTTGGATCCGAAAGATGATGCAACTAAACAAGCATGCACTCATGTTTTTCAGTCTGCTCTGCGACAGTATCGGTACCACCTTAGAAAATCTCACTTTGAAGGCAAGGCTAACAATGAAATCGCCGAAACATCTCCAGTGGAATATATTACAGATGAAGACTGGACAGCCCTCGTTAAACACTGATCTGATCCAAAGTATTAGGTAGTCTATATGTATTTGATCAAACCACATATTGAACTTGTATTTATGTATGTGCCTTACAAGTGTATCTTCTTCTAGGCTAATTGTTTGAAGAACAAAACCAATCGTTCTAAAGTGAAATTCCAACAGACAACAGGATCTCGTAGCTATATTGCACACCGCGAGGCTCTTGTAAATAGCTGCTACTTCCTTCTTTTTTTTGTGCCATATTATCGTATCTATATTGACTTGTTCCAAATACAGAGGAAAGCCCGTGCGGACCAAAAAGAACCTGAACCGAATGCAGTGCAAATCTTCAAGGATTGCCACACCAGCAAGATGGAGGGCATGAGCACACCAGTTCAAGCCGCTGTTGTAAGTCCTTACTCCTCCTGCCTTGAACTGATTGGTATTGTGATGTGTTCATTTAACTACTTGGTTTGCAGCCAATGTCAGTTACTCTGTTCACTTTTATACACAGTTGTCTTAACGTATCATTTCACCTTACATGGTTTAAAAGAGATGAAGGATATTCTTTTGGTCTTAATCTGTAATCTAGTTGTTATG
The DNA here is from genome assembly GCF_018294505.1 of Triticum aestivum. Lineage (NCBI taxonomy): Eukaryota > Viridiplantae > Streptophyta > Magnoliopsida > Poales > Poaceae > Triticum > Triticum aestivum. Next base: position 159,301,881 of record NC_057813.1, read on the forward strand.
TTCACGTGCGCACACAATGATAAAATAGCTTGTTTGTTTTATATCTGTTTGCCCATGATATGAATGATGTCATACTATGTTCATCCTACTTTAAACCATGTCTCTTTATCCTTAGATGTCAACGAATGTGAGGAAATAGACAATACAGTAGGCATGCTACATGGACATATGTTCTAAAAGTGATTTTATTATGTACTTGGCACTACAATACATGCTAATGTATTACAGTAGTTCACCAAAATAAGTTATGTATAAAATTTTAACCTACTTTGTTTGTTTTTGTCTCATTAGTAACTTATCTGGTACACTAATCTACATGTTCAAACTTTCAGGAAGCTATGGAACAAATGATTGAATAACCACAACCACCTGAAGGTGATGAGGCTACTACGGGCACAATGTCACCTCTTGCTGCAGTGCGTCAGTATCTCTCCACTAACAGTGCAAAAAGCACCTTCCTACGTAATTCTGGGTTGGTTGTCAAGGTAACCTCATCCAAATCGCCTACTGAACAAAATCTTCCTGCTAGACAGAGTGATATATCTGTGCTCCAGACACAAGTCCAATCCCTAATGGATGTTGTTTCAGAAACAAAAATAGTGGTTGAGAAATGTCGTCAAGATATGAATGGTTTTGAAACCAGACTATCATACATTCGCTTCGTTGTTCAAGAGCAATGGTGGGAAAAAGGTGGAGATCGTGCTGCTCCATCAGATTCTACAGCCTGAAACATTAGCACTCAGGCCAAATGATCTGTGCTTCTACACATCTGATGGTGCTTTTATCTAGAAGGACTGTAAACTTTATGCCAACAGGCCTTTTGTTGTATGGTTGGAATTTATTTTGTTGTGATACAACATTTATGATGCTGCCACAGGCTGCAGTAATTACGACGCTATTTTTGTATAGTGTAGGTTTATCTTAGTAATGTATTCGGCCAAAAGCTTCGTAGGAGCCCAACATGCCAACATTCGTCGGGCCCATTCCAATTGGGCTAAAAACGACTACGGACCGAAATTGGCATGTAGCCCACTAAAAATATCTGGGCCTAAATCAGCATAAGCTTTCATATTTTGCTGGTGCCCATAGTGGGCCTTTAACAGGCCTAAACATAATTTGGGCCCTGAGTAAAAATAGGCCTTTTACAGGTGTAAATATCTCGAGCCCATAAAAAACATGGGCCTTTAATAGACCGAAAATGAGATTGGGCCCTGATTGTGCCAAATAACCCATTGGACTTAGCAGGCCGAATTGGTGGCCCATTTACGATGCGGATATTTGACAGGCCGAAATTCGGACGGGCCATAAATGCGCCGACCTAATACACAGGCCTTTAACAGGCCAGAACTTCGGTCGGGCTAGATTATCGTCATTTTTATATGGGCCGTTAGTGGGCCCCATATGATGTTGGGCCACATATGGCCCATGGTTTACGTCCGGCATTAACATGCCAAAAATGACAATAGGCTGAAAGTGGCCCAAATCTATAGTGGGCCTCTAACAGGCCGAATGTCAGACATGGCCGAATATGACCTAAATCCTTCACTGTCGTTTATAGGACGAAAGTTTTGATGGCCTGTAAATGGGCCCAAATGAAGCTGGACCTTTAACAGGCCGGAAATACACCGGGCCGTAATTCGGCCCAATTACTTAGCAGACTGTTAACGGGCTAGAAGTGACCATGGGCCGCATTGATGACAAGTTTAGGACAGGTCATTGATGGGCCAATTTTACAGAGAATGTTGGGCCTTTAGCTGGGCCGGCCCATTATGGTGTGCAGAATCTTGTGGGCCTTTAGCTGGGCCGGCCCATTGTGGTTCGCAAAATCTTGTGGGCCTTTAGCTGGGCCGACCCATTATGGTCTGCAAAATCGTGTGGGCCTTTAGCTAGGCCAGCCCATTATGGTCCGCTAAATTTTCTGGGGCCTTTAGCTGGGCCAGCCCATTATGGTCTGCTAAATCTTATGGGCCTTTGGTTGGGCCGACCCATTTAAACTTTGTGGGCCACTTTTGGTCCGGTCCACGTGTCAACATATCATAGGCCCATCTCGACCGTTGGATTAGTGACACCTGTGCCAACGCGGAGCTGAGGCGTGGATCCGTCAGCCAATGAGAATTTTACACGTGGAAAATTGGCATTGGTCGTGGCTGTTAATGGGTTATCGGATCCAAAATCTGACCCGATAGCTTAACGGCGTTCCGTTACGGTGGATGACACGTGTCGGTCACCCTTGACGAAAGCACTTCTGTGACGCGCGATTTATCGTCATGGAAGTGGACACTTTCGTGATGATAATTTTGGTAATGTCATGGAACACTTCTACGACAGCACAGGTATGACTATCTTGATTCTGTCATAAAATAGTCATGGATGTACCTGCATGACAGAAAACGTGACCTGCTGTGACAAACATGAATCATCACGGAAGTGTATTTTTTTTGAAGTGCCAGTTCCATCCATTTCCGCACCATTTTCATCACGTCTAGTCTTATATGTAGATGACAGATTATAGATTGGAAATAATATAAAGTTTCTAAGCACAATTTTTTTAGAAGAATATGTTTCCAATGAAAGACTAAAGCGAAGAAAATTATTGACATAAAGATCTATAAAGATAGATCAAGACGTCTGATTATGCTAAGCTAAATTAGATACATTGACAAAGTTTTAAAAGGTTTAAAATGGAGAATGTGTTTTCTCCCAGTGTCACATAACATGATGCTTAGAAGAAATCAATGTCCTAAGATAGTTAATAAGCATGAACAGATGAGTAGATTATTAAATCCATCATGAATGTTATGATATGTATAAAGTCAAATGCTTTATGTACTAAATTTTAGTGGGAGCCACTAGGCATCAGACTACTGCTATTTTCTACCTATCAGACTAGTTTGCAGCCGTACGATGGGAAGCATGCACATCATCCGATTCGCTGGCAGAACCCCCTGCGTCAGCTAATTTGCATGCAGGATTTGGCATTAACTGCAATTAATTTCTTTCCTAACAACGTCTTCCCAAATCTAGGGATGATTAATTAAGCTATTTTATTTATTTCCATTCATGAGGATGGATGCTTCCTAATCAAGATCGTTGCTTCCCAAAAAACATTTTTCTTAATACGATCCAGGATCGTTGCTTCCTAAAATTTTCTTTGCTTCCTAAGAAGTTCAGTCGTGAGGATTTTTTTTGTTTGCTTCGTTCACTGTTTTCAATCATGGGCATCCTTGCTTCCAAAACAGTAGTTTGGTTTATTTTTTGTTTCTGGCTGTTCTTTTTATTGTTTCAATCAAACCAATTCCATATGCTCAAGAGTTTGCATGGAAACTGTAGAGCTTCTGTATTGTTACAACATTTTGAGAGAGCATTCCAGCCATCTAGTTATAAGTTGTGTCCAGTGCATTTTGTTTGAGCAGACAAAATATGTTCCATGCGACCAGAGAATTGTTTTGAGGTTATCCAACAAAATTGAAATATATTTCTATCAAACATTGAATAAAAAAAGTTAGAACTTGTATCCGAAGAAAATACAATTTGCTTCATAGGAATTCCAAACTTTCTTCCATAGAAGTTGCTTCGAACAATATGAATGGATTATATGGTTAGATTTTTGTCATATCCACACAATACAAATCCCATGGAGAGTGGCCGCGCATCCTTCCACGTCCAGATGGTCTGAGGATTTTTCACTCTCTTCCATACTGATTGGTGGTCCAACTTGACGATGATGGCACAAGAGTAGAACCACCGAAGCATTCGAGGTGGAGGACATAGATGACAAGCTAGCAAGACCATGGAAGCACACCCGCAGGCACAACACCAACTGAAAAATGGATGAACTGCTTTCATTATCACCAGTGCACGAAAAATCTATAAATTTTAATATGTTAGCAAAGATAATTTATACGGGAATTGGCAAAGCAATAAGAACTTGACTGGTTAAGCACACAGTGGCAATGAGGAAATGAGGTAACCAAGAAAGGAATGATGCAAAAACCTGCACAAGATGAAGGAAATATTCCCTAGAGGCAATAATCAAGTTGTTATTTATATTTCCTTATATCATGATAATTGTTTATTATTCATGCTAGAATTGTATTAACCGGAAACTTAGTACATGTGTGAATATGTAGAAAAAACAAAGTGCCCCTAGTATGCCTATACATGACTAGTCGTTAATCAAATATGGTTAAGTTTCCTGACCACAGACATGTGTTGTCATTTGATGAATGGGATCACATCATTAGGAGAATGATGTGATGGACAAGACCCATCCGTTAGGTTAGCATAATGATTGATTAGTTTTATTGCTATTGCTTTCTTCATGACTTATACATGTTCCTCTCACTATGAGATTATGCAACTCCCGAATATCGGAGGAACACCTTGTGTGCTAGCAAATGTCACAACGTAACTGGGTGATTATAAAGATGCTCTACATGTGTCTCCGAAGGTGTTTGTTGGGTTGGCATAGATCAAGATTAGGATTTGTCACTCCGTGTATCGGAGAGGTATCTCTGGGCCGTCTCGATAATGCACATCACTATAAGCCTTGCAAACAATGTGACTAATGAGATAGTTGCGGGATGATGCATTACAGAACGAGTAAAGAGACTTTCCGGTAATGAGATTGAACTAGGTATGATGATACCGACAATCGAATCTCGGGCAAGTAACATACCGATGACAAAGGAAACAACCTATGTTGTTATGCGGTTTCACCGATAAAGATCTTCATAGAATATGTAGGAGCCAATATGAGCATCCAGGTTCCACTATTGGTTATTGACCAGAGATGTGTCTCGGTCATGTCTACATAAGTTCTCGAATCCGTAGGGTCCGCACGCTTAATGTTTGATGACGATTTGTATTATGAGTCATGTGATTTGATGAACCGAAGTTTGCTCGGAGTCCCGGATGAGATCACAGACATGACGACGAGTCTCAAAATGGTCGATACATAAAGATTGATATATTGGAAGGTTATGTTTGGACACCAGAACATTTTCGAATAGGTTCGGACATTTTCCGTAGTACCGGGAGTTATCGGAACCCCCCGAGGAATTAATGGGCCTTCGTGGGCCCAAGTGGAGAAAGGAGGCAGCGGCCAAGTGGTGGCACGCGTCCCCCAAGCCCAAACCAAACTGGACTAGGGTTGGGGGGTGAGGGAGTCCTGGATTAGGGGGTCCTCGGGCAGCCGAACTATATGCTTATGCCAGACTATTGGACTATGAAGATACAAGATTGAAGACTTTGTCCCGTTTCTGGGTGGGACTCTCCTTTGCGTGAAAGGAAAGCTTGGCAATTCAGATATGTAGATTTCCTTCTCTGTAACCAACTATGTGTAACCCTAGCCCCCTCCGGTGTCTATATAAACCGGAGGGTTTAGCCGTAGAACAAGAATAATCAGAATCATAGGCCAGCTTCTAGGGTTAGCCTCTACGATCTCGTGGTATATCAACTCTTGTAATACTCATATCATCAAGATCAATCAAGCAGGAAGTAGGGTATTACCTCCATAGAGAGGTCCTGAACCTGGGTAAACATTGTGTCCCTCGCCTCCTGTTACCATTAGCCTTAGACGCACAGTCTGGGACCCCCTACCCGAGATCCGCCGGTTTTGACACCGACATTGGTGCTTTCATTGAGAGTTCCACTGTGTCGTCACTGTAAGGCTTAATGGCTCCGTCAATCATCTACAGCGATGCGGTCCAGGGCGAGGTTTTCCTCCCCAGACAGATCTTCGTATTCGGCGGCTTCGCACTACGGGCCAACTCGCTTGGCCATCTAGAGCAGATCGATAGTTACGCCCTTGGCCATCAGGTCAGATTTGGAAGCCTGAACTACACCGCCGACATCCGCAGAGACTTGATCTTCGATGGATTCGAGTCCATGACAGGTGCGCCCAACAGTCGCGATGATCATGACTTAGATCTGTCATCGGACGTTGCTCAGGAGATCACACCTGCAGCTGCCCCAGCTTTAAAGCCTAAGCAGAATGTGCCGTCTGACACTACAAGAAATATGTCAACTAGTGACCTTCTGTCAGTGACCCTCGAAGAATTGGTCATAGATCAATGACCATTTGAGACCAATTGGTCAAAAGCTGTTCGGGGGGCTCCAAACCCTAAACCATTGTGACCATTTTGGTTAGAAAGGTGGTAATTTCCTTACACGAAATGGTCGTAAAGCAAACAGTGCTGGTCCGCTGCCTTATTTCTAGTTGTTAACGACCAATATAGATGGTCATAACCTTGTAGATTGTGGTGGGTTGTGATGACTAGGCGCCATCTCATCAATTTTGCATATGTCTCATGTCCATGCGTTAATTTTTACCCTAGGTTGTGAAGCAACCTATATTTCTGTTATTCCAAAAATTCCCAAAAAAATCTCATAAATTGTTTGGATCATATCTTCATCAAATATGTCAAAAACCTTCCTTGCCTGGTTCAAAAATAACTCAACAATATTCATTTTCCTATTCTGTTCAGAACAACACTTTGTGAAGGAAGTACCACTTTGGCATGTCCAAATAGTATCCATTTTCTATGGTGCTTTCCTATGCCCAAATAACCATCCTCCACCAAATGCCACCTCAATCCATTCATTATTTTGAGCACAGCTTCAACATTCGTATTTATGTCCAATGTGGTACTTTGCAAAGCAAGTACCACCTAGGCCCCTCCTTTTCAGCTGAAAATTTGTGAAGACGGTCTTCTTAGTAACTGATCATCCTCAGCCAAAACTCACGCCCATTAGCCATGTACATTTCCCGTACCGCTAATCAAACACTTGGCTGCTAATTCATGTTTGAGCATCGATCGGTCTCCTCGTGAGAATCTTATGTTGTAATTTTCTTCCTAGCACCTACCTGGGGAGTGCCCAACCCACTAGATATGCCTAGGCTGCCCAGAACACATGGCAACGCCACGGACACGCGGTGACCATGTGGCGGGCATGCGAGTTTACGCGCTCTAGAGTTGGGGGCCTCGACCACCACCAAAACCTCGACGTATCGCCACCAAACCATGTATTTATGATTAAATAGGTACTTATGTAACTAGAAATGATTTTTGGAAAAAATAAATAGCAAACTATGAGGCATCTGCAGTTCAAATTTGACACGCTTCCAGCTGAATCGGCGGAAATTTGACTTTTTCACGAGAGGTGGATCCAAACTTTTTACACCCAACGGTTTCATAAATTGTGCATTAAGTATGTCCTAGTATTTTAGAAAAATGATTTGGTCCAATTTTGCAACAATTATATGGGAGGTCCTTCACAAAAAAAACTCCTTTTAGGCACTCAAAAAATGGAAAATGGATTTTTCGTACAAAGAAAATGAAAACTTCCTTAGGCAACATTGTTTGCCATACCAATATTCACCCTTCTGCACAATATGAGATCATTTGAACAAACTATGCCATGAATGTGGCCATAAGATTGATCATTTGGCTTGAAAGCCATTGATCTCCACACGTGATAGCTCGTTTCTGAGAACACTTTTTTAAAATAATTGTCGTATTACAAGTTTGTTATTTTTCCTGGGAACTTGGCCACATAAAATGACACAATGCGAAAGTTTCCCAATTTTTTGATTGTTTTGAATTGTTTATGCCCGTTTGAAAATGCGGTCAAAAAGGCGGGAATGACCGTTCCTAGCTAGTGGTTGGATCTTGGAATTTTTTTGGTGTTTCTCTGATTAAATAGATACCTATGTACCTAGAAATGATTTTTGGAAAAAGTAAAGAGCAACCTACAAGGCAGCCATAGTTCAAATTTGACCCGCTTCCAACTGAATCGGTGGAAATTTGTCTTTTTCACGAGAGGTGGATCAAAACTTTTTACACCCAACCATTTGGTCAATTGTGCATTAAATATGTCCTAGTATTTTAGAAAAATGATTCGGTCCAATTTTGCAATAATTATTTGGGAGGTCCTTCACAAAAAAAAACCTCCTTTTGGGCACACGAAAAATGGAAAATGGTTTTTCGTCCAAAGAAAATGAAAACTTCCTTAGGCAACATTGTTTGCCATCCCAATATGCACCCTTTTGCACAATATGAGATCATTTGAACAAACTATGCCATGAATGTGGCCATAAGATTGATCATTTGGATTGAAAGCCATTGATCTCCACACGTGATAGCTCATTTCTGAGAACACTTTTTTTAAAATAATTGTCGTATTACAAGTTTGTTATTTTTCCTGGAAACTTGGCCACATGTAATGACACAATGCGAAGGTCTCCCAATTTTTTATTTGTTTTGAATTTTTTATGCCCGCTTCAAAATGCGGTCAAAACGTCGGGAATGACCGTTCCTAGCTAGTGGTTGAATCTTGGATTTTTTTGGTGTTTCTCTGATTAAATAGATACTTATGTACCTAGAAATGATTTTTCGAAAAAAATAAAGAGCAAACTACAAGGCAGCTACAGTTCAAATTTGACCCGCTTCCAACTCAATCGGTGGAAATTTGTCTTTTTCACGAGAGGTGGATCAAAACTTTTTACACCCAACCATTTGGTCAATTGTGCATTACATATGACCTAGTATTTTAGAAAAATGATTTGGTCGAATTTTGCAACAATTATTTTGGAGGTCCTTCACAAAAAAACCTCCTTTTGGGCACTCGAAAAATGGAAAATGGTTTTTTCGTCCAAAGAACATGAAAACTTCCTTAGGCAACATTATTTGGCATTCTAATATGCACCCTTGTGCACAATATGAGATCATTTGAACAAACTATGTCATGAATGTGGCCATAAGATTGATCATTTGGCTTGAAAGCCATTGAGCTCCACACGTGATAGCTCGTTTCTAAGAACACTTTTTTAAAATAACTGTCATATTAGAAGTTTGTAATTTTTCCTGGGAACTTGGTCACATGTAATGACACAATGCAAAGGTTTCCCATTTTTTTATTTTTTTATTTGAATTTTTTATGCCCGTCTCAAAATGCGGTCAAAACGGCGGGAATGACCGTTCCTGGCTAGTGGTTGAGTCTTGGAATTTTTTTCGTGTTTCTCTGATTAAATAGATACTTATGTACCTAGAAATGATTTTTGGAAAAAATAAAGAGCAAACTACAAGGCAGCTACAGTTCAAATTTGACCCGCTTCCAACTGAGTCGGTGGAAATTTGTCTTTTTCACGAGAGGTGGATCAAAACTTTTTACACCCAACCATTTGGTCAGTTGTGCACTAAATATGTCCTAGTATTTTAGAAAAATGATTTGGTCCAATTTTGCAATAATTATTTGGGAGGTCCTTCACAAAAAAAAACTCCTTTTGGGCACTCGAAAAATGGAAAATGGTTTTTTCGTATAAAGAAAATGAAAACTTCCTTAGGAAACATTGTTTGCCATTCCAATATGCACCCTTGTGCACAATATGAGATCATTTGAACAAACTATGCCATGGATGTGGCCATAAGATTGATCATTTGGCTTGAAATCCATTGATCTCCACACGTGATAGCTCGTTTCTGAGAACATTTTTTTAAAATAATTGGCGTATTACAAGTTTGTTATTTTTCCTCGGAACTTGGCCACATATAATGACACAATGCAAAGGTTCCCCAATTTTTTGATTTTTTTTTTGAATTGTTTATGCTCAATTCAAAATGCGGTCAAAACGGCGGGAATGACCGTTCCTAGCTAGTGGTTGACTATTGGAATTTTTTTGGTGTTTCTCTGATTAAATAGATACTTATGTACGTAGAAATGATTTTTGGAAAAAATAAAGAGCAAACTACAAGGCAGCTACAGTTCAAATTTGACCCGCTTCCAGCTGAATCGGTGGAAATTTGTCTTTTTCATGAGAGGTGTGTCGGTGTCAAAACTGGCGGATCTCTGGTAGGGGGTCCCGACCTGTGCGTCTAGGCGGATGGTAATAGGAGACAAGGGACACGATGTTTTTACCTAGGTTTGGGCCCTCTCGATGGAGGTAAAACCCTACTCCTGCTTGATTAATATTGATGATATGGGTAGTACAAGAGTAGATCTACCACAAGATCAAAGAAGCTAAACCCTAGAAGCTAGCCTATGGTATGATTGTTTTTCGTCCTACGGACTAAAACCCTCTGGTTTATATAGACACCAGAGAGGGTTAGGGTTACACAGAGTTGGTTACAATGGTAGGAGATCTACATATCCGTATCACCAAACTTGCCTTCCACGCCAAGGAAAGTCCCATCCGGGCACGGGACGTATCTTCAATCTTGTATCTTCATAATCCAGGAGTCCGGCCAACGGTGATAGTTCGGCTATCCGGACACCCCCTAATCCAGGACTCCCTCAGTAGCCCCTGAACCAGGCTTCAATGACGACGAGTCCGGCGCGCATATTGTCTACGGCATTGCATGGCGGGTTCCTCCTCCGAATACTTCATAGAAGATTTTGAACACAAGAATAGTGTCCGGCTCTGCGAAATAAGTTCCACATACCACCGTAGAGAGAATAATCTTTACACAAATTCAATATGCTAATGTATTATGTGGCGTGATGTCACACCACGGCCAAGCCTTTATTGGAATCGTTTTTACTGTCCCACCTCAGCGTGTTTAGCGAGGCGGTTTCCTTGGCACATCTTATCAAAGCGGAGATCGTGCCCCCTTATTCCGGGATTCTCATCAATACGGGTGTGGGTAATCCAACCGCGCCATTGATTATGGCGCTTGGGAGATAAGCGAGTTTTACCAGGCTGGTGGGGGACGCATAGCTTCGTCCATCCATATAAGGGGATAAGGATCCACCTTTTCACCTACGCCTTCTTCCTCCTTTGTTCATCCATTTCCGCGCACTCGAGCTCCAGCGCCCAAGTCCGCACATCCCTCCTCAACCTTCTCCAGCCATGTCCAGAGCGGGAGGCAAGTGGATGGTCTCCTCCGTAATGGAGCAACAAGTCAAAAAGTTGCGGAAGGCCAGATACTTGTCCAGCGACATCGCGCATCGGCTCCCTGACAAGGGGCAGCTCCTCCCCACCCCCAGGCCCCATTACAGGGTGGTGTTCCTCACCCACTTCCTCCGCAGACTAGGTTTTCCACTTCACCCATTTGTCCGAGGGCTCATGTTCTACTATGGCCTAGATTTCCACGATCTGGACCCGAACTTCATCCTCAACATCTCGGCGTTCATCGTCGTGTGCGAGGCCTTCCTCTGCATCCAGCCCCACTTCGGCTTATGGCTAAAGACTTTTAATGTCAAGCCGAAGGTAGTGGGCGGCCACCAAGCGGAGTGCGGAGGCACCATGGTGGGCCGGAAGGCCAACGTCCTATGGCTCGAGGGCTCCTTCGTGGAGACAATAAAGGGGTGGCAATCGGGGTGGTTCTACATCACCGAGATGCGCGACTCAAAATGGGCGGCGACCCCCGAATTCCGATCTGGTTTCCCCACACGGCTCACCTCCTGGAAAGAGACAGTCCTAACAAGGGGAGATTCGGAAGAGCTGACCGGACTTCAAACCTGCGTCCAAAATCTGGTGAACAAGAATCTCAAGCTTGTCAACATAGTCCAGGTCATGCTCATCCGCCGGATCCTCCCATGCCAACAACGGGCCTTCAAATTGTGGGAGTTTGATCCGGCACAGCACCAAACCTTGCGAAAGCTCTTTGACACTACGTACGAAGATGCCTGGAAGGTGTTGTTTAAGGGCGCTGAGGCCCCCGCATCCGCTGCCGAAGATCGCGGATTCAGCTCGGCGTCAGGCCAGTCAGGTAAGCTATTATACCCTTTACGGGACTCTTGTTTTTCATAGTCTGACTCTATGTGGGATCTAAACTCCCTTACCTTTGACAGGACTGGCTGAAGACGTCCGAGCAGGTTAACTGTCCGGCTCCTTTGCCAGAAGACCCTGCGGACGCCCGCTTGATAGGGCTGCTGGTTCCGGCACCTCACGTGGTGCCGGAGAAGAAGGCCAAGAAGAAGGCCACGGGAACTCGAAGGAGTGCCCGGTGCCAGGTGTTGTCGGGCTCATCATCCGACGATTCTGAGGCGGACTCCTCCTGTGAAGACGAGGAGGAGGAAAAAGAGGCCTCTCCCCCAGCGGGGGGAGAGAAGAAAAGGAAGGTCGCCCCAGCTGGGGGGGCGGAGGGTCCAAGAAAGGAAGGACCCTTCCTCCGGACTTTTCCACCAACGCCGACGATGGCATAGAGGAGTGGCCCTCGAGGGCCAAGCCCCTGGCGAGATCGTAAGTGTCCGGATTCCAGAATAACTCATGATTTTTCATTTGTCGCATAGTGTCCTGGCGAGATCGTAAGTGTCCGGCGAATCTTACCCAGCTTCGGGGCTCTCCGGGGAGATAACACCGCTACTGCTGCTCTGCGGGGTCTCCGCATGATCACTAAGGCGTAGTGACTACAAGGTTGCTCCTAGAGCTGTATTCAGGAGGTAGAAGGAGGCAAAGCTAGCTCTCTCCCTCCTATACGATCTGGTCTAAGGCTAATGGATGCCAACCCTTTGCATGGGTGCCCTGGGGGGTTTATATAGGCCTACCCCCCGGGGGTACAATGGTAATCCGGCTGGGCACGGGTCCCAGCCGTCTGTCTCACAGGCCGCCGTCTTCTCCGCCGACTGCTGGGGCCCGCCGACTTGCGGGCCCCACTGGCGAGTCCGGCACTGTAGCCGTGCTTCTGATGACGCAGGCTTGGTCCTTGGGTTGTGGCAACAGTGTCGCCGTCTATCGGGCGATCACTATCGTTACTCCCCATCTTGTCTGATTAATGGCGCGTGGGACCCATGGGAGAGGCTGGCCGACTTTGGGGAGCCGACTCCCACGGGGCCGCCTTCGGGGCGTATCCGCCATCTTCTATGCTCTCACTATCTAGCGGGTCCGCCGTCTCTGAGTCGTACAGGCGGGCCATCGTGGCCACAGTGCGTCGTGCACTGTGGCTGAGGTCAGGGCTGGCATGGCAACAGTGCCGGGCCACGCCGGAGCTCTCCGGCGGTACGGCGCACTGTAGCCATGCTGGCCCCTCGCAAGCAGGAGGTGACGGCCACGCCGTGATCGTACCCGCCTCGCCTATCGCAACGAGTGTAGAGTCGTGGGCCGACTCTTCATAGCCGGCTCCTCCGGAAGTCGCCGGCAATGAGTTGGCTCATCTGGGAGTCGCCATCTGAGACTTGGCTTATCTGAGAGTCGCCATCTGAGACTCGGCTCATCTGGGAGTCGCCATCTGAGACTCGGCTCATCTGGGAGTCGCCATCTGAGAGTCGGCTCATCTGGAGTCGCCATCTGAGACTCGGCTCATCTGGGAGTCACCATCTGAGACTCGGCTCAT
>NC_057813.1:159315625-159392818 GCF_018294505.1 Triticum aestivum
GCTCTGCGAAGAGCTCCAAAGTTGTGGCGGGAGACCAGGCGGCGTGCCTGATAAGCTTCCTTGCCGCCGCCTGCCGAGGCCCTATCGCGTGGCGCCACGCGGCGAGGACAGTTTGTCGGCCCACGCGCGCGACGGGACGGGCTGTTAGGCGGGGCCCGCCACTACCGCGCCTCGACACGCGAACGGATCCACTGCGGCCGTGCGAACGTTTAGGCTTCCCACGCTATTACTGCGCGCAGTAACTTCGTGGGGTAAATTGTGGGGCGGCGTGGGGCTCTGAGCGCAGTTAATCCCACGCCCGCCCCCTCGGCTTCTCAGCCTCAAAGGCTATAAGTAGAGGGGAGTGGAGCGGCATAGCACAAGGGCCCATCTCCGCCGATCCCGACTTCCTCTTGCCTCCTCTCTCCTTCTTCTTGCCGCCGGTGAGTAGAACCACACCGCACCAGCCAGCGATGAGCTCTTCATCCGCTGCCGCGGCTCCGGCCGTGCGTTCCGGCGTGTGGGACGGCTCGGTGGTCAACAACGACCTCATTGAATTCCTCCGCAATACGCGATGCCTCCCCGGCGCTCACCTCGTGCGAGCCCGCACCGCGCCGGCGAGGGAGATATCGCCGGCGCCGGAGGAGGGAGAGCGGGTCATCTTCCGCTCACACCTTATGCGAGGCCTGGGGCTGCCGGCGAGCGGCTTCTTCCGCTCCTTCTTGGAGTTTCACGGCCTACAGCCGCACCACCTCACCCCGAATACGGTGGTGCTGCTGTCCGCCTTCGCCACTCTGTGCGAAGGTTTCCTCGGTGTTCTCCCCACCATCGAGCTGTGGGGAGAATTCTTCTCATCTAAGCTCGGCACGCACGTCGCCGACGTGCCGGCTCAGTGCGGTGCCTAAATCGCGATGCGGCGCTCGACAGCCGACAACCCCTTCCCTTCCATCTCGCTGATCAAGTTAGTGAGGATGTGGCAGCGCTCATACTTCTACGTGAAGAACCTCGCCTCCGACGGCGACTGGGTTAATCTGCCGCCTTACGAAGCCGGCCCCCCGGCTGGGAGGCTCCCCAGCTGGTCTCATCGAGTCAAGACAATGACTCCCGCCGGAGCCGCCGCCGTAGCGCGACTCCGAGTCTTGACGCAGTCGGAGGGCCTCGTCGTGGCCGACTTGCTGGCCGAGTCCTCCCGCTCCAAGGCCAGCCTCACCTGATCTGTCAGATGAGGAGCCTCCGAGACCCTAGTCGGATGAGCACCAAGGAGATGCCCTGCGTGGAGGTGGCAAACATGGTGAACCATATCGCGAACTGCGAGTTCGGGGAGGACTGGCAGTTCGGCAAGGAGCCATACTCGCGTGCCAACCCCCCTCTAGTGGTAAGTCGTATCTCCTTATTGCTTTGTCTTCTTTATAGCCGAATCTGGTTTCTGATTTTCATTGGTTTATTCTGAGCCAGAACCCCCTCATGCAGCCTGCAGCCGGCGTCACGAGACTGCTCCACGAGTTCGTCCCCGGCCGTGCGGAGAGCGACGTCGACGACCCCGACTTGGGGGCGGCGGCGATGGAAGCCGACGCTGAAGGTGGAGGAGGAGGAGCGGGAAGCGGCCTCAGGCCCTCGCCCACCTTCGCCGAATGGCCTGAGGACAATGCCGAAGGGGAAGTCGCCTCGCGCCATCAGCTAAGGGTCGGCCCTTCGGGCGCCGGCTCCTCCGTCGGCCTGGCTGGCCAAGGCGGCGCGAAGAGGCGTCACGCCAGGCCGAGTGCGCCCGGCGGCAAGTTGAAGAAGTTCAAGGGGGAGGCCGCCGCGACCAAGCGGGGGGAGGCGGCCGCGAAGGCCAACCGCTTCCGTAGGGAAGTGAAAAGGCTGCCGCTAGTCTCTGCGTAAGCTTTTACGCTTTGTCTTTATTTTTCTTCGGTGAATCTTGTCTGAGTCTTCTTTACACTCCTCCCATTCTTCTTCAGGGCCCCCCTTTCCCTTGAGAGAGTCGCCGTTGCCTCCATCATGGGGTCGGCAGAGACGTCCGCCAATACACGGTGGGTCGACCCCGCCGCCGACCTCCGGGAGGCAACGGAGCAAAACGCGCGGGAGAAGTGCGACGAGGAGGAGGCCGACCGCCTAGAGAAGGTGGAGACCGAGAAGGCGGCCACCTCCGCCCAGAACAAACTGGAGGACACTGAAGCCGCCCTTGCGGCGAGACAGCAAGCCAAGGAGGCCGCGCGTCGCCAATCGGCGATGCTCGTCCCCCCACTATCCTCCGCACCGCCGCCTCCAGAGTTCACGGGGCAGACCGGAGAAGCCGGCGCTGAGAACCCCATCGTGGAGAAGGAGAGCGACGAGGCCTCCATGTCGGACACGCTAGTGCCGCCGCCTCTGCCTCCACCGCCGTCTCGGAGAGCCCACGGCAAACAGCCGGCGGGCCCGCCGGTGCCGCCAACTGAAGATGATGCGAGGCTGCTTCTTCAGGTTGCCTCGCCAGCGCACCGCCGCCTCGAGAAGGCGACTTTGGCGCCGCGGCCCCTGGAGGTCGGAGCCGCCAGCTTGGCCATCCCAGACGCCGAGGCGACGAGTGCCACGCCCGTTGGGTGGGTGCGCGGAGGCGGCACGGGCCCGCTGAACCAGGCACTTCTGGATGTCCAAGCGAAGCTTCGAGCCGAAGGCGACGCCCTCCACATCTGCACCAAGGCGCATCTAGCGTCGCAAGCAGCCGTCCGGGTATGTTTTCCTATTTGATTCTTGTTTTTCTTGCTCTTCTCTGTGGGGGTGCGCCAGCGCACCTACTCGGTGTAGTCCCCGAGTTTCGGGCCGGCTGCTGAGCAGGCGGCCTAGAACTCCCTCTGGCGAGTTCCAAGTACTTATTTTGTCTGAAATCTTTGTTTGGAGGAGTATCACAACCTCCGCGCCACTGCCTTCAACCGCAATGTTGAGGAGTTGAGCAAGCGGACTGCCGACTTGATGGAAAGCCGGAGTAAGTTCTTTTCCTATTCTTCGCGGGGGCGCGCTGGCGCACCCGAGGGCTGTAGTCCCCGAGGTTCGGGCCGACTGCTGAGCAGTCAGGCTGGATCTTCCCGGCGATCTTCCTACTTGACGACTTCGATGTCTCCTTTCTTGTTCTTCTTTCTTCGCGGGGGCGCGCTGGCGCACCTGCGGGCTGTAGTCCCCGAGATTCGGGCCGACTGCTGAGCAATCGGGCTGGATCTTCCCGGTGATCTTCTTTGCTGACGACTTATTTGTCTCCTTTCTTTCGTTCTTCAGGGGCCAACGCTACTGTTCAGGAGCAGCTGGGTGAAGTTAACGCCGCCTTGCGCGTCAAGGGGGAGGAGTGCAGCAAGCTCGCTTTGGAGCATGATCTGCTTACTGCGCAGCTGGCTGAGCAGAAGGAGTTGTTCAAAAAGATACAGTACGAGGCCGAGAAGAAGGAGGCTGCTCTTCTGGCCGAGTTCGAGAGCGAGCGCTCCTCCTGGACCGACAAGGAGGCGATGCTGACCTCTGGCTTCCACGAGATCGAGGATATCGTTGATGGTGAGCTTTCTTTCTTTGAGTTTCCGACTATGTGTCAAGCTGACTTCTGATTTTTCGACTTGCTTTTTTTTGCCTTGGCAGACTTCTTCCCTGGCCACTCGCCGGCAGTCCCTCTGGCCATCAAGGCTGATCGTGAGGCGCAAAGGGCAAGCGGCGAGGTGATTGCCGCCAATGCTCCCCTGACTGTCGATGAGCAGCTTCTGAGCATCGAGGCCCTTCTTCGTCCGGCCCACCGGCGGATGCGCCGACTTCAGCGTGCCGGCGCCCAGGCGGTTGCCGCCTTGTGGCCAAACATGCCGGCTTTGCGCACCGCCAGCTGGACTGCCGACTGGCTGGAGGTCGCAGCCGGCCATCTTGAGGCCTGGAAGGGTTCCTCGGCCCGGGCCGGAGCGCACCAGGCCTTGGAATTCGTCAAGGCGTGGTATCCGGGGCTGGACCTGGACCGTCTGGCCGCGTTCCGGTCAGAGGCCCAGGCCGAGCTGGAGGCTGTGGACGACGCCCTTGTCGAGCGTGCGGCGGCCATCGCCAAGTACAAGGACACCAGTGTCCTCGTCCCCGAGCAGGCTGAAGGCGGCGAGGAGGTGCCGCCAGAGTGGTTCGGGATGAACCCGGAATATGGCGAGGACTCGGCCAAGGTGATTGACTCCAGCACCGAGGAAGTAGGCGAGGCGGAGGACGAAGGCGAGACAGAGGTGCCAGAAGGCGGAGCGGGCGACCAGCCTCAGCTCGACCGTGCCTCTAGCAACGAGCCGCGTCCGACCGGGCCGACTGCCGCTGGCAGCGATCAAGCCAAGACTGCCCAGCCGACTCCCCCTGTGCCTGACACCGCCGTCTCCTTCGACCCTCCGAACCCGTCTGCTGCTCCCTAGGTTGCCTTCTGGCTTTATTTATCTGTTATAGAAAGTCTTTGATGAACTTGTTAATTTGCACAATTCCACCCTCGGGGTGTATTTTGAACTTCTGTCTGAAGATTCGGCCAATGGGCCTATGTTTATGTAAATATTAATCCGAGTTCTATCTTTCCTTGCTTATTGCTCCTTTTGGCTTTTTCCTTTGCCGCCCTCCCCTAGTTGCCGCTTTTTGCCAGCCGGCAAACCGCTCGGCGGACTGCCGCTGGGCCAAATGCCTGGCTACTTTGGGGAAAGCAAGTACTTGCCTTTCTTTGGAGTTTATTTAACAAGTTGGATAGAACGTAGTAAGCCGAATATTCGCGAGTCGGCTTGAAAAAAAGGGGGGCTGGAGGCCAGCTCAGGCTATGTTGATGTTTTGGGTCCTTAGCCATTTTTCGTGTGGACGCCCATTCATCCTTACTCCTGCCTACCAAACAGTCGCTCTGCGAGCTGCGGCTTCTAGCAGGAGACGGCTTAGGCGTTGTGCACTACTTGTCTGACTTCAGGAAACATTTCATAGCGCCAGACGGCGAGTCCCCGGGCCGACTTAGTCGAGCCCGGCGCCAAGCGGCGTAGCAAGAAGTAGCATACTTGAAGGCATAATTCTTATCATATAGATAATAAAAAGGGGCAGTCCCCGAGCTCGTCTCGGGGGACCCGAAGTCTCGGTACTTTAATACAAAGGGGTAGCGTGATACATACTGAATCAGCTGTAAAATCTTCGAAGGAGGTTTGCATTCCATGGTCATTCCGACTCTTTGCCGGAGTCGTCTCTCTTGCGTGCTCGGGGCTTCTGAGCGTCGATCAGGTAGTAGGAGTCATTGGCCAACACCTTGCTGACAATAAAGGGGCCTTCCCAAGGTGCCGACAGCTTGTGGTGGCCGGTTGTCCGCTGGATCAGTCGGAGTACAAGGTCGCCCTCTAGGAAAGATCTCGGCTTGACCTTCCTGTTGTAGTATCGGCGCAGGCTCTGCTGGTAGATGCCGGACCGATTGAGTGCCAACAGCCGGCCCTCTTCCAGCAGATCGACGCCGTCTTGACGTGCTTCTTCTGCTTCCTCCTTGGTGTACATGGTGACTCTCGGGGAGTCAAATTCTATGTCCGTCGGGATGACGGCTTCAGCACCGTAGACGAGGAAGAAAGGCGTGAAGTCGGTTGACTTGTTTGGAGTCGTGCGTAGACTCCAGAGGACGGCTGGCAGCTCCTCAAGCCAACAGCCGGCTGAATGATCCAGTGGTTCAACCAGGCGGGGCTTGATGCCCGATAGGATGAGGCCGTTGGCTCGCTCTACCTGGCCGTTTGACTGCGGATGGGCGACGGACGCTAAGTCCAGTCGGATGCCCTGCGTTGCGCAGAAACGGGCCAAGGCTCCTTTGGCAAAATTTGTGCCATTGTCGGTGATGATGCTATGTGGTATGCCGTACCGAGTTGTAATGTCGGCGATGAAGGTTACTGCAGTCGGACCATTCAACTTCTTGATGGGTTTTGCTTCTATCCACTTGGTGAACTTGTCCACCGCGACAAGTAGGTGAGTTAGGCCGCCTCGTGCCGTCTTGAATGGTCCCACCATGTCCAGGCCCCAAACCGCAAAGGGCCAGGCGATGGGAATGGTCTTGAGCGCTGAAGCCGGCTGGAGCGGCTTGGAACGGAACACTTGGCACCCTTTGCAGTTTTGGACTAATTCCTTGGCCTCCTCCAGGGCAGTCGGCCATAAGAAGCCGTGTCAGAAGGCTTTGGCGACGAGTGCTCTTGAAGCTGCATGATGGCCACACTCGCCTTCATGAATGTCTCTCAGGATTGCTTGGCCTTGTTCTGCCTCGACGTAGCGTTGGTAGACACCAGTGACACTGCGCGTGACCAGCTCTCTGTTGACTATGGTATAGGCTGCCGCTCGGTGTTGCACTTGCCGAGCCAGGATTTCATCAGCTGGCAGCTCTCTGTTTACTAGGAACTTGAGGATGGGCTGGGCCCATGAAGGTGCTGCTATTTCTTCGATTGCCACTATTGCGGCTTGGACAAGGGTGGTTGGGCTGGGAGGCGGCGGGCTGGGAACCGCGGCCGCTTGCTGTGTCGGTGAAGTCCCCGGGCCGACTGGAGCAGTCCCCGGGCCGAGTTCTGAAGTCTTCAGGCTGCCTGTCGCAGTCCCCAGGCCGGGTTCTGAAGTCCCCGAGCTGACTGCGACTGTGGTACTTTTGGAGCCGTCTGTAAGGATTTCTGTGCCGTCTGTTGGTGCTCTTGAGTTGGATCCGACTTCTTCGGGGGGAGCTGGCACAAAAATGGAGTTTGATTCTGGCGAAGGCTTGATAGACGGCTTGAGGAGGCGCTGAAGGGCGACGCCAGACGGTATTGCTTGACGGGTGGAGCCGACTCGTGCTAGGGTGTCCACTTGGTCGTTGTCATTTCTTGGAATGTGAAGGAATTCACACCCCTCGAAATATCCGCTGAGTTGCTGCACCAGGAAGCGGTAGCTCGCCATGTTTGCATCTTTGGCGTCCCAGTCGCCAGACGACTGCTGGACCACCAAGTCGGAATCGCCGTAGCACAGGATCCGGCGGATGCCGAGTTCTTTGGCAAGCCGGAGCCCGTGAACGAGCGCCTCGTATTCGGCAACGTTGTTGGAGGCGGCGAAGTGGATCTGTAGTGCGTACTTGAGCTTGTCGCCTTTGGGGGAGGTGAGGACGACGCCGGCTCCCAGGCCGGTGCGCATCTTGGAGCCATCGAAATGCATTCGCCAATGGGCGGAGTCGAGTGCTGGCGGTAGGTACTGGGTCTCGGCCCAGTCGAGAAGGAAGTCGACCAGTGCTTGTGACTTGATGGTGGTGCGGGTCTGGTAGTAGATGGTGTAGGGAGCCAGATCTATGGCCCACTTGGCTACTCGGCCTGAAGCGTCACGGCTTCCGATGATCTCGGCCAGTGGAGTGGTGCAAACCACAGTGATTGGATGCTCTTGAAAGTAAGGCTTCAACTTCTTGGCGGCGAAATGCACGCCGTAGCACATCTTCTGGTAGTGGGGTAGTTTTGCTTGGAGGTCGACAGTACCTCGCTCAGGTAATATACCGGCCTCTGGACAGGGAGCGCCTTGCCTTCCTCCTTGCGTTCAACTACGATAACTGTGCTGACTACCCGGCTGGTGGTGGCAATGTATAGGAGCATAGGCTCTTTGGGAGTCGGAGCCGCCAGCACAGGGGGAGTAGTCAACATCTTCTTCAAGTCGAGAAATGCTTCATCCGCCTTGTGGTTCCACTCAAAGAAGGTGGTCTTCTTCATCAGTTGGTACAAAGGGAGAGCCTTCTCGCCCAGCCGACTGATGAATCGGCTGATGGACGCTAAGCAGCCGGTGAACTTCTGCACATCTAACAGTCGGCGGGGGACTTCCATCCTCTCGATGGCTTTGATTTTTACAGGGTTGCACTCTATGCCGCATTCAAAGACCAGGAAGCCAAGGAGCTAGCCGGCTGGTACTCCAAAGATGCACTTCTCTAGATTAAGCTTGATCTAGAATCGGCACAGATTCTCAAAGGTTTCTTCGAGATCTTCCAACAATGTTCCCTGGTTTTCCGTCTTCACTACCACATCATCCACGTAAACGTGGGCATTTCTACCGAGTTGCTTGAGGAGACACTTCTGCATGCAACGCTGAAAGGTGGCGCCGGCATTCCTCAAGCCGAACATCATAGTCAGGTAGCAGAAGGCTCCAAATGGCGTGATGAAGGCAGTCTTTAGTCTGTCTGCCGGGTTCAGCTTGATCTGGTGATATCCTGAATATGCA
Source organism: Triticum aestivum (assembly GCF_018294505.1). NCBI lineage: Eukaryota > Viridiplantae > Streptophyta > Magnoliopsida > Poales > Poaceae > Triticum > Triticum aestivum. The sequence continues at coordinate 159,323,783 of NC_057813.1, forward strand.
TCCAAGAAGCTCAACAACTCGCATCCGGCTGTGGAGTCTATCACCTGGTCAATTCTTGGCAGAGCAAATGGATCTTTGGGGCAAGCTTTGTTGAGGCTGGTGTAGTCGATACACATCCGCCACTGCTTGTTCTTCTTCAACACTAGGACCGGGTTTGCTAGCCATTCTGGAAAGAACACCTCCATAATGAAGATGGCCGCTAGGAGTCGAGCTATCTCTTCTCCAACAACTCTTCTTTTCTCTTCTGACAAGCGGCGCAAAGGCTGCCTGACGGGCTTCACATCAGATCGGACATGTAACTTGTGCTCGGCGAATTCCGTCGATACACCTGGCATGTCCTTAGGGGACCATGCGAAGATGTCTCGATTCTCATGGAGGAAATCGACGAGCTCGCCTTCCTATTTGCTGTCTAGGTTTGCACCTATGACAGCGTGCCTCTCTGGGTGTTCCGGGTCCAAAGGTATCCTCTTTGTTTCTTTAGCTGGCTTGAACGAACCCTCATCTTCCGACTCCTTGGGGTCAGGCGACATCTCTGGCTGCTTGCCGGCCATTGCCACCACCCGGTCAAGGAGCCGCCTCTCAGCTGCGACCACCAGGGACTCGGCCAGCCGACTACTCTCGGCCACGCAAGCGGACGACTTCCTGTAGTCGCCGGCCACGGTCAGAATACCCTTTGAACTGGGCATCTTCATCTTGAGGTAAGCGTAGTGGGGGACCGCCATGAACTTGGCCAAAGCAGGTCGGCCAAGCAATGCTTGGTATAGGCTTTCAAGGTCCACCACTTCAAACCAAACTGGCTCTCGGCGAAAATGATCTTTGTCTCTGAAGAGGACATCTATCTGAATCTTGCCAATTGGGGAGCAAGAAAGGCCAGGTACAATGCCGTGGAAAACAGTTTGGCTGCTTTGAAGCTGCTTCTGCTTGATTCCTAGTTTCTCCATGGTATCCTTGTACAGGATGTTGATACTGCTGCCTCCGTCTATCAACACTCGTGAGAAGCGAGCAGCCCGCCTATCAGTGGCCAAGGTAGCACTCAGAACCAGGGCGTAGGAGCCCGAATTCGGCATCACCTCTGGGTGATCGGCTCTGCTCCAACTGATAGGCTTCTCGGACCAATGCATAAACTCCGGAGTATCTGATGCTACTGCATTCACTTCCTGCTGCTGCAACCGTCTGTTGCATCGATCATCAGCCATACTGGTGAACACCACATAGGCTCCATGTTCTTCAGGGTATTCATCTTGTACGGTACCGACTGGCCTGGCCGCCGGCTGCTGGGGCGGCTGTGGAGGCGGCGGCCCAGCAGGCGGAGGAGGAAGGAGGTCGTCTCCCTTGGCGATTCTGGTGAGGCAGTGGCATTTTCGGGTGGTATGGTTAGACGGCTTCGCGCCACTGTGAAACTTGCAGGGACCATCCAAAGTCTGCTCATAAGAGAAGGCCGGCAACCAGTTGGACTTGCCGCCTTTCTGTCGCTTTGCTGGAGGCTGCCCCTCAGGCTGTTGGTCTTCAACTGTTGCAACCTGCCGACTGCTGGAAGTCAGCTGTGGGGCCTTGCGCTTGTGATCATTCTGCTGCTGTCGCCGACTAGTGTCTCCAGCCAGAGTTCTGGGAGCTTGAGGACCACCTTGCCAGTCGCACTAACTTGAATTTCTGTCTTCATGGAGGAGTCGGCCGTAGCATACTTGTCTGCTATGACCAGCAACTCGTCGAGGGTCTCTGGCTCGTCGCAGAGGAGCCTGTGCTTGAGGAGGGTGCCTTCTCTGCACCCGGCGGTGAAGTACTCGATAGCCTACACCTTGTGCACGCCCTCGCAGGAGTTCCGAAGCTCGCCCCATCGTGTGAGGTAGTCGCGAGTTGACTCGTCTTGGCCTTGCACGCACAAGGAGAGCTGGCGCGGTTTGGGGATCGCTTGTACGTGCTGGTGAAGTTGCGGATGAAAGACTCGGTGAAGTCGACCCAATTGTTGATGTTGCGGGGCTTCAAACTGTTCAACCATGTCCGGGCCGTGCCCTGGAGCATGAGCGGAACGTACTTCACGGCAACACACTTGTTGCCGTTTGCTATATTGACGGCTGTGGAATAGTCAACTAGCCAATCCTCCGGCTTCACGGAGCCGGTGTATTTGGGCGTGTCTCGGGGGAGCGTAAACCCTTTGGGAAAGGGCTCGCCTCGGATGCGGGGCGCGAAGCAGGGCGGGCCCAGCTCATCTTCTTCTTCCAGTGCCAGGGATCGGTGGAGCCGATTGATCCGGGGGCGGGCGTCGTTCTCTCCGACTCCCTCTCGATGGCCGAGGCGGTCGCCGAGAGTCGGATGCTCAACGGGCGGCGGGGAGACTCGCTTTCTCTTTGTGGTGGGGGAGGCAGGTAGTCGCCCTGCGGTTCCACTGCTCTTGGGCGGCCATCTTGGTCGCGCTCGATGGTGATGCGAGTCCGACTGTGGCTGACAGCCGGATCCTTCTCTCTTCTTCCACGGACTCCGCCAGTCGGTGTCCGAGATGTCGCGCCTTGATCTCCGTTGGGAGGTAGGTCATCATTTTGTCGTTACGGCGCCTCCGTGTGGCAGCCGGCTTCCTTCTGCACGGTAGCCGCTTTGAGGAGTCGCTGGACTCGCTCGGTCATCAAGCGGTGCTCTTCGCCTTCGAAGTTGTCTAGTTCATCTGCTGCCGCCTGGGCGGCATGGATGTTCTCCGCAGGCGTGGCATATACGGGGCGATCGGCCCTGAACAGGTTGGCGATGGCCACGCCGTGTTGTCGGACCACGCCTAGGCGGCTAGGCCCAGTCGGCGCTGGCGAGCCGCCCACGGCACGATCCATCTCATGTTGGTAGGCCTCCGACAAGCATCTCATGCTTGCCAGCTTCTTCGCGCCTTCGACGAGCTGAAGGCGGCGTGCCTCCAGCGTCTCGGCGTCAGCGTCCTCTAGAATGGGCGTCGTCAGGTCTCGCAGAGCCGCGTCGAGAAGGTCATGAGCTCCTTCACCGGAGTGCTCGCCATGACTAATGACGAGCACCTCCGTGATGGCGCTTCCGCCGCTCTCCTCGCGAGGGAGCGACTCATCATAGACCACCACGTTGGAGGGGAACGTGTCGAGCGACACGCTGTCGGACTCGACCAGCATCGGGTCGGTGGAGCCTACGGACTCCAAGTCCACGGCAGGCTCGCCGGCGACGTGAAGATGGTCGAGGAGGCCCGCAAGGAGGCTTTCGGGGCCGCCCGTGCCCGCATCGGATGCAGGCTCATCGGAGATGCTAACCTCGCCGAGAAGGTCAGCGAGGCAGCTCGCCGCGCAGGCGTCGTTGGTGCTTTGCAACACGTCGGGGCAAGCGCCATCAGGCGTGCCGGGCTGGCTACGCTCGCGGGGGAGGAAAAGGGTTCCCGTCCAAAGCAGATCTCCGGACGACGGTGCACCTCGCCCCACGGTGGGCGCTAAATGTCGGGGGTTGGGTGCGACATATGCCAAAGGATGGCTTATCATGGTCGGAGCGAGTAGAACATCGCCGGTGCCAGGAAACAGGATTAGGCGAAGGCATGCACGCCGGCGAATCTTACCCAGCTTCAGGGCTCTCCGGGGAGATAACACCCCTACTGCTGCTCTGCGGGGTCTCCGCATGATCACTAAGGCGTAGTGACTACAAGGTTGCTCCTAGAGCTGTATTCAGGAGGTAGAAGAAGGCAAAGCTAGCTCTGTCCCTCCTATACGATCTGGTCTAAGACTAATGGATGCCAACCCTTTGCATGGGTGCCCCGGGGGGTTTATATAGGCCTACCCCCCGGGGGTACAATGGTAATCCGGCTAGGCGGGGGTCCCAGCCGTCTGTCTCACAGGCCGCCGTCTTCTCTGCCGACTTGCGGGCCCCGCCGGCAAGTCCGGCACTGTAGCCGTGCTTCTGATGATGCAGGCTTGGTCATTGGGTCGTGGCATAAGTGCCGCCGTCTATCGGGTGATCACTGTCGTTACTCCCCATCTTGTCTGATTAATGGCGCGTGGGACCCGTGGGAGAGGCTGGCCGACTTTGGGGAGCCGACTCCCATGGGGCCGCCTTCGGTTCGTATCCGCCGTCTTCTATGCTCTCACTGTCTGGCGGGTCCGCCATCTCTGAGTAGTACAGGCGGGCCATCGTGGCCACAGTGCGTCGCACACTGTGGCTGAGGTCAGGGCTGGCATGGCAACAGTGTCGGGCCACGCCGGAGCTCTCCGGCCGTACGGCGCACTGTAGCCATGCTGGCCCCTCGCAAGCAGGAGGTGACGGCCACGCCGTGATCGTACCCACCTCGCCTATCGCAACGAGTGTAGAGTCGTGGGCCGACTCTCCATAGCCGGCTCCTCCGGAAGTTGCCGGCCATGAGTCGGCTCATCTAGGAGTCGCCATCTGAGACTCGGCTTATCTGAGAGTCGCCATCTGAGACTCGGCTCATCTGGGAGTCGCCATCTGAGACTCGGCTCATCTGGAGTCGCCATCTGAGACTCGGCTCATTTGGGTGTTGCCATCTGAGACTCGGCTCATCTGGAGTCGCCATCTAAGACTCGGCTCATCTGGGAGTCGCCATCTGAGACTCGGCTTTGAGGGGCGCGGCCTGCCCCGATGTCTTGAAAGGTTCTGGGGCTCTGGTTAGCCTACCCGTGGCCCATTACTCCGACAACTTCCGACCGCCTCCTCCCCTCGTGACGCAGATGACGCCGCGGTGGAGTCCCAAAAGGGGCCCGACCAGGAGGAGGTGGTCCTGGGGGCGCCGCAAGGCGACCTCCTGGACTCCAGGCGCAAACGGGGCAAAACCCCAGAGGGCTCTAAGTCCGGCCCTGTGCCGGACTCCGTACCGGAATCTACAGTGGTTCCGAAGTCCGGCAGGCGGCCCCTTCGTAAGAAGGGCCAGACTACGACGTCGGTGGCCTCCATCCAACCGGAGGCACCGGATAGCTTGCTGGAGGCGCTTAACGGCGCCTCCATCAACGAGGAGCACCGCACTATCATGAGTGCGGTGATCCAGAAAGTTCAGTCCGCCAAGAGCGGCCTGACTGAAGCCTGTACCAGCCTTCTAACGGGCTTTGAGGTAAGTTTTTAAGATACGTAAGAATATTACCGCATAGACAGTAGCCCCTGATGCTTAGTTCGGTGTTCGGAAAGAAAAGTCGAGCTTAGGATCTAAAAAGATATACGCAGGAGTCTAACATAAATATGTCAATATGGGAATGCAGGCTGCGCTGCTGACCTCTGCCGCACTGACTGAGGAGGTCAATGCATTGAAGGAGAGCCTCGAGCGGTCCGAGAACGAGCTCGGCTTTGCCAAGAAGCAGCTCGAGGACAAGGAAGGTAAGTAATACCTTATTAAAGTAATACCTTACAGAAAGGATTTGGTTGCAAAAAATGATAGGAATAATGTGAGTATTGCAGGGGCCACCAATGAGGTGGTGACCCTGAAGGAAGTGGTGTCCAAGGCCGAAAACAGTGCGGCCGCGGAGTGCACCGAGCGAGAGAAGCAAGAGGCGCGGGTGGCGGAGGTGCGGCAAGAGCTCCAGGCTCTCGTGGAAAAACACGAGAGTTTGGAGCGTGATTCGAAGACTCGAGAGTCCAAGCTCACCTTGGCTCTTGAGAGTGCCAAAGCCGCTAAGGACGAAGCCCAGAAGGCCGTCCAGGAGATTGAGGCGATAAAAAAGATAGCGGCAGGTAAGGCATTCTTCATGCAAACCAAGCATGTAAAAGTGAATTATCTGTTACTTACCCGAATTCGGAGCTCTCCAGGAGCGTTCGTAGATCTGCCCCGTAGTGTGTCCGATGCTGCCACGTTCTACCGAGCCGAGGAGGGGAGCTCGACGGAAAAGGTGTTCTGGTCTCAATATGCTGAGGCCGGACATCTGGTGCCCCTGAGCGACCAGCTGAAGCAGCTGGTCGAGCTCCACAAGGTGGCCGAACAGGCCATGAAGGGCCTCATAGTTCGGCTGTGGCCTAAAGAAGCCATGCCTGGGAGCTACTTCGGTCTGGTGCGACGACTGGTGGACGCCTGTCCATGGATTGAAGTCATCAAGCGTTCCGTCTGCATTGAAGGTGCCTGTCGGGCCCTTGCCCGTGCTAAAGTGCACTGGGGCAAGATGGACGCCGAGAACCTTGTGACGGACGCGCCACCACCGGGCAAGGAGTATCGCAAGCCTGAGATGTACTATGAGGGTGTCCTGAAGGCTGCCCGCCTTATAGCGGGTGAATGCTCCAAAGATGTAATTTTTTAGTAGACTCGCATTTGTTATCCTGTACACTGAAAACATTGTTCATATGCGCTAAGCAACGCTTTTTAATTTAAAATATTACCTTCTATGCGGCCGTTTATCAAATTTGAGAGATGGCGAGTGCTGGGGTGTTCGGGATAAACTTGAGCGCTCTTGTTCCCATTCTTGGGTCCTTCGAGGGAGGCGTTCAACACGACGAACGAGGCAACCGGACTATAATGCTTGAACACTCTCACTTAGCCATAGAATTCTATAATTTTAAATTTTGGAGAAGCCCCTGGTATTCGGAGGGCCGAGTTCGGGGCGCTATCCACGCCTTGGCCGGACAATGCCGACTCCTCGCTCTAAGTGGCATGAGTCTTTAGGGACCCAAAAAACCTCTCGAACAGCGACCGGCTCTCGCCCTATCATGACGGTCAGTTTTAGCTTTCTCCACTGAGGTGCTCAACCCATATCAACCGGGGCACAATCGCAGTGGTTCTCCCAGCGCTATCTTAGTCGATATAACGGAACGTAAGGTACCAAAACATGGGAGCCGGGAAAACCCAACTGTTGACCCAAGACATGATTCGGAGCCGATGCATATAATGCTATAAGTTCAGGGCGCGGCACTTGTGAAAGTGTTCGGACTTATCACACCATGTTTTGGGGTACTTAAACCCTTGGTGTATTGACCGTACCAAGTTGTACGGGTGCAACATGTCATAGATGAACACTTTATGGAGAAAAAAAGGAATGCAATAATAAGCATAAGCTATGTATTGTTTATTCAAAAGATACTGCGATGAAAGCAGAACGATACAAATAGTGCGATAAGCAAGGGATGGGACTATTGAACATGTCCCCCTCCAGGGGTAGGCTGCGGGATGGTATGTAAAACAGGTATACTGCTCGTAATAGAGACCATCTGGACACTCGATGTAGCTTTTCTGCTTCGCTGGCTGTTGCATCGTGAGTTTGGCGATTCTACTACCGGACAGGGCTTCTAGAAAACGGAGTCCTGAGAATAAGAAAAAAAAGAATGACACAATTGGGAGCCCCTGGTGCTGTTGAACCGCACTCTAGGCATGCCGTGGTCGTGCCCCTCCCCCTATGCCCATGGTATCTCCAGAGCGTAGTTATGTATGCGTGGTTTCGCGATTTCGCGAGGGCTGGGGTTAGGGCCACATTGCTACGCGTGCTCAGAGCATGCCAGGCGGTCTTCTTGTAGGTTACTCCAGGCGCGCTTGACGGTGTCCGGACGTTTAGTAGTCGGACTCGAGAATTGCCTTAAGAGGCTGCTTTGTACTTTCGCCGCAAAGGCCGCTGTATGCTCCTCCGTTCCGAGAGAGCGTTCAGTGTTTCCATTGATCATGATTACTACTCGAGGGCCTGGCATCTTGAGCTTGAGGTATGCATAGTGCGGCACCGCATTGAACTTTGCAAATGCGGTTCGTCCGAGCAGTGCGTGATAGCCGCTGCGGAACGGGACTATGTCGAAGATTAATTCCTCGCTTCGGAAGTTATCCGGGGATCCGAAGACCACTTCGAGTGTAACTGAGCCTATACAGTTGGCCTCTACACGATGTATGACGCCTTTAAAGGTCGTTTTTGTGGGTTTAATCCTTGAGGGGTCTATGCCCATTTTGCGCACTGTATCCTGGTAAAGCAGGTTCACGCTGCTACCACCGTCCATCAGGACTCTAGTGAGGTGAAATCCGTCAATGATTGGGTCAAGAACCAATGCGGCGAATCCGCCGTCGCGGATGCTAGTGGGGTGGTCCCTTCGATCAAAAGTGATCGGGCAGGAGGCCCACGGGTTGAACTTTGGGGCGACTGGCTCCATCACGTATACGTCCCTTAGTGCACGCTTCCGCTCCCTTTTGGGTATGTGGGTTGCGTATATCATGCTCACCGTCCGCACTTGTGGGGGAAAGCCCTTTTGTCCTCTATTGTTCGGCGGCCGGGGCTCCTCCTCGTCATCGCCATGCAGCCCCTTGTCGTTGTTTTCGTCATTTAACTTGCCTGCCTGCTTGAACACCCAACAATCCCTGTTGGTGTCGTTGGCTGGTTTTTCGGGGGTGCCATGTATCTGGCACGAGCGATCGAGTATTCGGTCCAAGTTGGACGGGCCCTGAGTATTTCCTTTGAACGCCTTTTTCCGCTGACCGGGTTTAGAGCCTTTGAATCCGGCATTGACTGCCGTATCTCTAGCATTATCGCCGTTAATGCGGCGCTTGTGCTTGTTGCGACGCGACCTGCCATTGCTGTCCTTGGTATCCGAACTACCATGGTTTTTGGTCAGGTTGTTACTGCGAGCTAGCCATCTGTCCTCTCCCACGCAGAAGCGGGTCATGAGTGATGTGAGGGCTGCCATGGATTTCGGCTTTTCCTGTCCTAGGTGCCGGGCAAGCCACTCGTCGCGGATGTTATGTTTGAAGGTTGCAAGGGCCTCTGCATTCGGACAGTCAACGATTTGATTTTTCTTGGTTAAGAATCGTGTCCAGAATTGTCTGGCCGATTCATCTGGATGCTGAATTATGTGGCTTAGGTCATCGGCGTCTGGTGGTCGCACATATGTGCCCTGGAAGTTATCAAGGAATGCGGCTTCCAGGTCTTCCCAACAACCAATTGATTCTGCTGGCAAGCTGTTGAGCCGATGTCGAGCTGGTCCTTTAAGCTTGAGTGGCAGGTATTTGATGGCGTGTAGATCATCACCGCGGGCCATGTGGATGTGAAGGAGATAGTCCTCGATCCAAACCGCAGGATCTGTTGTGCCGTCGTATGATTCAATGTTTACTGGTTTGAAACCCTCGGGGATTTGATGATCCATTACTTCGTCTGTGAAGCATAGTGGGTGTGCGGCGCTTCTGTATTGGGCTATATCATGATGCAGCTCAAATGAGCTTTGTCTACTGTGTTCGGCCCGACCGGAATTGCTGTATCCGGCGTGACGGTTGTCATCATGTGTCGTGGGGCGCCCACGCGATCCGTAGATCAATCTTATTTGCCTTGCCTTGTCCTCCAATATGTCTCACAAGTCTGGCGCATTTCCCCGTGGCTTTGTACTTTTCGAGCGACGCCGGGGTGCGGCTTTAGTGGAGGGCCTAGAGGCCTCTATGTCGCGGCCATGAGGTGGCCGGTCGGCCATGTCATGCGCTGGTGATGTAGGTTTGGTTGCTTCCTTCTCTAATTGGGGTAGCAGCCTGCGTTTTGGGTAGCTCTTCGAGGGGCGATCGAGTTTGTACTCTTTGCCTGCAAGGACTTCGGTCCATCTGTCAGCTAGCCAGTCTTGGTCAGCTCTAAGCTGCTGCTGCTTTTTCTTGAGGCTGATTGCCATGGCCATAAGCCTGCGCTTGAAACGCTCTTGTTTGATGGGATCCTCGGGCACGACAAATTCGTCGTCGTCGAGTCTTGCTTCATCTTCGGAGGGAGTCATATAATTATCATCCTCTACCTCTCTGTCTGCCGCTCTATCATGAGGGCTGGCTTCTCCCTCCTCCTATGCTGAATCCTGCTGGAGGGGGTTGTCTTCAGCACTGTCCGGGGTATTATTATCTCCCGTGCCGGAATCACCGTTTTTGCTGTGGCGGGATTTACAGCGGCGCCGCTGACGCCGGCGCTTGGGCTGTTTCTTGGAGAGGTCATCCTCCGCTGTTCCATTGCCATTCCCATCTTTTGGGATGTCCACCATGTATATGTCGTATGACGAGGTGGCCGTCCAGTGCCCAGTAGGCACTGGTTCTTGGTTGTCTCCTACATCGTCGTCCATACCGTCGATGTCTTCAGAGTTGAAGTCGAGCATGTCGGTTAAATCATCGACAGTGGCTACAAAGTGGGTGGTTGGTGGGCGTTGAATTTCTTCGTCGTCTGCATCCCAACCTTCCTGACCATAGTACGGCCAGGGCTCTCCTAATAAAGAGAGAGACTTTAGTGAATTCAGGATGTCACCAAAGGGTGAGTGCTGAAAGATGTCCACGGCAGTGAACTCCATAACCGGCGCCCAATCGGATTTGATTGGCAGGGGCGCGGGAGGTTCGGAGTCCGGAGAGCAGTCTGACACCTTGGAGTCACGGGCTTTGCAAAGGACAGGGATGGTGTTCAGCTCAATCGCCGTAGAGATCGTAGCCCCCGAGGCGGTATCCAGCCACTCGTCCTCGATCGGCGAAGCCGGCTCCGAGCTAAGGGTCGGAGCGGACGCTGGTGCGGCCTCCAGGGCACTGTTTGGCGGCAGAGCTAGATCATACCCATCGAGACAGTGCGGCGCGCTTGGCTGTGGCTCGAATCCGTCGAAGATCAAGTCTCCGCGGATGTCAGCCGTGTAGTTCAAACTCCCAAATCTGACCTGATGGCCAGGGGTGTAGCTTTCGATCTGCTCCAGATGGCCAAGTGAATTGGCCCGCAGTGCAAAGCCGCCGAATACGAAGATCTGTCCGGGGAGAAAAGTCTCACCCTGGACCGCGTCGTTGTTGATGATCGAAGGAGCCATCGGGCCTAAAGGTGACGACATAGAGGAACTCTCCATGAAAGCACCAATGTCGGTGTCAAAACCGGCGGATCTCGGGTAGGGGGTCCCAAACTGTGCGTCTAGGCGGATAGTAACAGGAGACAAGGGACACGATGTTTTTACCCAGGTTCGGGCCCCCTCGATGGAGGTAAAACCCTACTCCTGCTTGATTAATATTGATGATATGGGTAGTACAAGAGTAGATCTACCATGAGATCAAAGAGGCTAAACCCTAGAAGCTAGCCTATGGTATGATTGTTGTTCGTCCTACGGACTAAAACCCTCCGGTTTATATAGACACCGGAGAGGGTTAGGGTTACACAGAGTCGGTTACAATGGTAGGAGATCTACATATCCGTATCACCAAGCTTGCCTTCCACGCCAAGGAAAGTCCCATCCGGACACGGGACGAAGTCTTCAATCTTGTATCTTCACAGTCCGAGAGTCCGGCCAACGGTGATAGTTCGGCTATCCAGACACCCCCTAATCCAGGACTCCCTCAAGGTGGATTAAAACATTTTACACCCAACTATTTGGTCAATTGTCCATTAAATATGTCCTAGTATTTTAGAAAAATGATTTGGTCCAATTTTGCAATAATTATTTGGGAGGTCCTTCACAAAAAAACCTCCTTTTGGGCACTCGAAAAATGGAAAATGGTTTTTTCGTCCCAAGAAAATGAAAACTTCCTTAGGCAACATTGTTTGCCATTCCAATATGCACCCTTGTGCACAATATGAGATCATTTGAACAAACTATGCCATGAATGTGGCCATAAGATTGATAATTTGGCTTGAAAGCCATTGATCTCCACACGTGATAGCGCATTTCTGAGAACACTTTTTTAAAATAATTGCCCTATTACAAGTTTGTTATTTCTCCTGGGAACTTGGTCACATGTAATGACACAATGCGAAGGTTTCCCAATTTTTTATGCCTGTTTCAAAATGCGGTCAAAACGGCGAGACTGACCGTTCCTAGCTAGTGGCTGAATCTTCTAATTTTTTTGGTGTTTCTCTGATTAAATAGATACTTATGTACCTAGAAATGATTTTTGGAAAAAAATAAAGAGCAAACTAGAAGGCAGCTACAGTTTAAATTTGACCCGCTTCCAGCTGAATCGGTGGAAATTTGTCTTTTTCACGAGTGGTGGATCAAAACTTTTTACACCCAACCATTTGGTCAATTGTGCATTAAATATGTCCTAGTATTTTATAAAAATGATTTGGTCCAATTTTGCAACAATCATTTGGGAGGTCCTTCACAAAAAAACCTCCTTTTGGGCACTCGAAAAATGAAAAATGGATTTTTCGTCCAAAGAAAATGAAAACTTCCTTAGGGAACATTGTTTGCCATTTCAATATTCAACCTTGTGCATAATATGAGATCATTTGAACAAACTATGCCATGAATGTGGCCATAAGATTGATCATTTGGCTTGAAAGCCATTGATCTCCACACATGATAGCTCGTTTCTGAGAACACTTTTTTAAAATAATTGCCCTATTACAAGTTTGTTATTTTTCCTGGGAACTTGGTCACATGTAATGACACAATGCGAAGGTTTCCCAATTTTTTATGCCTGTTTCAAAATGCGGTCAAAACGGCGGGACTGACCGTTCCTAGCTAGTGGCTGAATCTTCTAATTTTTTTGGTGTTTCTCTAATTAAATAGATACTTATGTACCTAGAAATTATTTTTGGAAAAAAAATAAAGAGCAAACTAGAAGGCAGCTACAGTTCAAATTTGACCCGCTTCCAGCTGAATCGGCGGAAATTTGTCTTTTTCACGAGAGGTGGATCAAAACTTTTTACACCCAACCATTTGGTCAATTGTGCATTAAATATGTCCTAGTATTTTATAAAAATGATTTGGTCCAATTTTGCAACAATCATTTGGGAGGTCCTTCACAAAAAAACCTCCTTTTGGGCACTCGAAAATGAAAAATGGTTTTTTCGTCCAAAGAAAATGAAAACTTCCTTAGGCAACATTGTTTGCCATTTCAATATTCACCCTTGTGCATAATATGAGATCATTTGAACAAACTATGCCATGAATGTGGCCATAAGATTGATCATTTGGCTTGAAAGCCATTGATCTCCACACATGATAGCTCGTTTCTGAGAACACTTTTTTAAAATAATTGCCGTATTACAAGTTTGTTATTTTTCCTGGGAACTTTGCCACATATAATGACATAATGCGAAGTTTTCCCAATTTTTTGATTTGTTTTGAATTGTTTATGCTTGTTTCAAAATGCGGTCAAAACGGCGGGAATGACCGTTCCTAGCTAGTGGTTGAATCTTGGAATTTTTTTGGAGTTTCTCCGATTAAATAGATACTTATGTACCTAGAAATGATTTTTGGAAAAAATAAAGAGAAAACTACAAGGCAGCTACAATTCAAATTTGACCCGCTTCCAACTGAATTGGTGGAAATTTGTCTTTTTCACGAGAGGTGGATGAAAACTTTCTACACCCAACCATTTGACCAATTGTGCATTAAATATGTCCTAGTTTTTTAGAAAAATGATTTGGTCCAATTTTGCAATAATTATTTGGGAGGTCCTTCACAAAAAAACCTCCTTTTGGGCACTCGAAAAATGGAAAATGGTTTTTTCGTCCAAAGAAAATGAAAACTTCCTTAGGCAACATTGTTTGCCATTCCAATATGCACCCTTGTGCACAATATGAGATCATTTGAACAAACTATGCCATGAATGTGGCCATAAGATTGATCATTTGGCTTGAAAGCCATTGATCTCCACACGTGATAGCTCGTTTCTGAGAACACTTTTTTAAAATAATTGTCGTATTACAAGTTTGTTATTTTTCCTGGGAACTTGGTCACATGTAATGACACAATGCGAAGGTTTCCCAATTTTTTATGCCCGTTTCAAAATGCGGTCAAAACAGCGGGAATGACCGTTCCTAGCTAGTGGTTGAGTCTTCGAATTTTTTTCGTGTTTCTCTGATTAAATAGATACTTATGTACCTAGAAATGATTTTTGGAAATAATAAAGAGCAAACTACAAGGCAGCTACAGTTCAAATTTGACCCGCTTCCAACTGAATCGGTGGAGATTTGTCTTTTTCACGAGAGGTGGATCAAAACTTTTTACACCCAACCATTTGGCCAATTGTGCATTAAATATGTCCTAGTATTTTAGAAAAATGATTTGGTCCAATTTTGCAACAATCATTTGGGAGGTCCTTCACAAAAAAACCTCCTTTTGGGCACTCGAAAAATGAAAAATGGTTTTTTCGTCCAAAGACAATGAAAATTTCCTTAGGCAACATTGTTTGCCATTTCAATATTCACCCTTGTGCATAATATGAGATCATTTGAACAAACTATGCCATGAATGTGGCCATAAGATTGATCATTTGGCTTGAAAGCCATTGATCTCCACACGTGATAGCTCGTTTCTGAGAACACTTTTTTAAAATAATTGTCGTATTACAAGTTTGTTATTTTTCCTGGGAACTTTGCCACATGTAATGACATAATGCGAAGGTTTCCAAATTTTTTGATTTGTTTTGAATTGTTTATGCTCGTTTCAAAATGCGGTCAAAACGGCGGGAATGACCGTTCCTAGCTAGTGGTTGAATCTTGGAATTTTTTTGGTGTTTCTCCGATTAAATAGATACTTACGTACCTAGAAATGATTTTTGGAAAAAATAAAGAGCAAACTACAAGGCAGCTACAGTTCAAATTTGACCCGCTTCCAACTTAATCGGTGGAAATTTGTCTTTTTCACGAGAGGTGGATCAAAACTTTTTACACCCAACCATTTGGTCAATTGTGCATTAAATATGTCCTAGTATTTTAGAAAAATGATTCGGTCCAATTTTGCAATAATTATTTGGGAGGTCCTTCACAAAAAAACCTCCTTTTAGGCACACGAAAAATGGAAAATGGTTTTTTCGTCCAAAGAAAATGAAAACTTCCTTAGGCAACATTGTTTCCCATTCCAATATGCACCCTTTTGCACAATATGAGATCATTTGAACAAACTATGCCATGAATGTGGCCATAAGATTGATCATTTGGCTTGAAAGCCATAGATATCCACACGTGATAGCTCGTTTCTGAGAACACTTTTTTAAAATAATTGCCGTATTACAAGTTTGTTATTTTTTCTGGGAACTTGGTCACATGTAATGACACAATGTGAAGGTTTCCCAATTTTTTATGCCCATTTCAAAATGCGGTCAAAACGGCGGAAATTACCGTTCCTAGATAGCGGTTTAGTCTTGGAATTTTTTTTGGTGTTTCTCTGATTAAATAGATACTTATGTACCTAGAAATGATTTTTGGAAAAAATAAAGAGCAAACTACAAGGCAGCTACAGTTCAAATTTGACCCGCTTCCAACTGAATCGGTGGAAATTTGTCTTTTTCACGAGAGGTGGATCAAAACTTTTTACACCCAACCATTTGGTCAATTGGGCATTACATATGTCCTAGTATTTTAGAAAACTGATTTGGTCCAATTTTGCAACAATTATTTGGGAGGTCCTTCACAAAAAAACCTCCTTTTGGGCACTCGAAAAATGGAAAATGGTTTTTTTGTCCAAAGAAAATGAAAACTTCATTAGGCAACATTGTTTTACATTCCAATATTCACCCTTGTGCACATTATGAGATCATTTGTAAAAACTATGCCATGAATGTGGCCATAAGATTGATCATTTGGCTTGAAAGCCATTGATCTCCACACGTGATAGCTTGTTTCTGGGAATACTTTTTTAAAATAATTGCCATATTACAAGTTTGTTATTTTCCTGGGAACTTGGCCACATGTAATGACACAATGCGAAGGTTTCCCAATTTTTTATTTTTTTTGAATTTTTTATGCCCGTTTCAAAATGCGGTCAAAACGGCGGGAATGACTGTTCCTAGTTAGTGGTTGAATCTTGGAATTTTTTTGGTGTTTCTCTAATTAAATAGATACTTATGTACCTAGAAATGATTTTTGAAAAAAATAAAGAGAAAACTACAAGGCAGCTACAGTTCAAATTTGACCCGCTTCCAACAGAATCTGTGGAGATTTGTCTTTTTCACGAGAGGTGGATCAAAACTTTGTACACCCAACCATTTCGTCAATTGTGCATTAAATATGTCCTAGTATTTTAGAAAAATGATTTGGTCCAATTTTGCAATAATTATTTGGGAGGTCCTTCACAAAAAAAACCTCCTTTTGGGCACTCGAAAAATGGGAAATGGTTTTTTTGTCCAAAGAAAATGAAAACTTCCTTAGGCAACATTGTTTGCCATTCCAATATGCACCCTTGTGCACAATATGAGATCATTTGAACAAACTATGCCATGAATGTGGCAATAAAATTGATCATTTGACTTGAAAGCCGTGAATCTTCACACATGATAGCTCATTTCTGATAACACTTTTTTAAAACCGTATTGCAAGTATATTATTTTTCCTGGTAACTTGGTCATATTTAACGACACAATGCGAAGGTTTTCCAATTTTCTGTTTTTTTGAATTTTTTATGCCCGTTTCAAAATGCGGCCAAAACGGCGGGCATGACCGTTCCTAGCTAGTTGTTGAATCTTGGAAAACTTTTGATGTTTCTCTGAATAAATAGATACTTATGTACCTATAAATGATTTTTAGAAAAAATAAAGAGCAAACTACGAGGTAGCTACAGTTCAAATTTGACCCACTTCCAACTAAATCGGCAGAAATTTGTCTTTTTCACCAGAGGTGGATCAAAACTTTTGACACCCAACCATTTGGTCAATTGTGCATTAAATATGTCCTAATATTTTAGAAAATTGATTTGGTACAATTTTGCAACAAATATATGGTAGGTCCTTCACAAAAAAACTTATTTTGGACACTCAAAAAATGGAAAATTGTTTTTTCAAGCAAAAGAAATAAAAACTCCCTTTGTCAATGTTGTTTGCCAATCTAAGATGAAACTTGTGCAAAATATGACATCATTTGAACAAATATTAGATAGGTCTTTCAAAAAAAACTCATTTTGAGCATTGAAAAATGGAATGAAAAATTTGTATGTAATTAATCATGACCAATTTATATGGTCAAAAAATCGTCAAATTGTTTGGTGCGCTCTGATTGGTCCATAGGCATATCACCCGGATCATGCATCAACCACCGTCGGATGCTTTTGGATCTAACGGCCGCCCTCACCCCCTCACCCTCTCAACCAAACCCTAGCTTCCCCGATCCACTCCTCTCCCCCGATCCACTCTCCCCCTCTCGTCCCACAGTCGCCACCCCCAACCCTCTCGATCCCCAAGAACCCAGCCGCCGTCGGCGCCGTCCTCTGTCCTCGCCCCCAACCCCGGCCGCCGGCAACCCCTCCCCTTCCCTTCTCTCCCACGGCCGTGGTCGGATCTGCGCTCCCTCCTCGCTCATGACCTAGACCTAGCCGCATGGCACGACCATGACCATGGTGGCGGCCAGATCCACCCCCTCACCTGCTCCATTCCCTCGATGCCTGGCGGTCATTCTCCCTTAGGCCACCCGTCCCCCTTCTTCCTCCCGCAGCAGTTCACCCACAGCCTTCCCCGTGGCTCTAGGATTTTGGGGGCGGCAGCGCCTCCATTGCCGGCACGGCTCCGGCGACTCTACAGCCTCCTCCCCGACATCGACCGCGCTGAGATAGCCGTGTCTCCGACTTGCCGCTTCCCCAATGGCTGTTGCTGGACCCGATCCCTCCTCGTTGCCTGGATGCTTCCTCGACTCTCCCTCCTCCCCAACAAGGCCGCCGTCGGACACCTTCTTCCCCAAAAGCGCCGGTCGCAGATCCACTCCTCCATTTTCTTATCATGGTTATCCGCAGCATATATGACTCAGATCTGACGTTTTTGTTGTGTGTCTGGTTTTTCAGGATGTGGGTGGTGCAGTGGCCGCGAGAACACGCTCGGCAGCGTCTAGGCCGGGTCAGGGTGGCTGACAGCGGTGGCTACTTCCTTACAAGTACTACAAGCTCGCCCACGACTACACGACCCTCCAGGTCCCGTTTGCATGCCCGCTCCCTCCTCCCTGCCTCCTACAGGTACCTGTTTAGGCCGCAAGCGGACCTGACATGCTTATGAGTTCAGCATATGCGTTGTGTTATGTTCAGCTTCGTATGTGTCATGGAAATGTCCTTGTGTTGCATAGTAGGCCCTGAATTATTCATGTTGCTGGCGATGAGATATCCCTGTTTTGCTCTGTATTATGCACTACTATATTTATAGTTTGAAAGCGTGAGTTTAAAAGATGTCCCTATTTAATATTGATGAGATGTCCCTATTTTGCTTCTTATAGTTTGAAAGCTATAATGGTCGGTAATTTGGGGCATCTCTTCTAAGTGATGTTTAATGTCGCCTATAGTTGCTTCGTGTCAATTCGACCAAGGATTTTGTTATCTGGAACTGTAACTGTTGGCATAGAGACTGACTGTGGTGGCATAGTGCGACGTCTCACAAGGTGGATTCAAATTTGGCTATCACGATGCACAAGGGGTGGGTGTAGTACCGTTGTGTTGTCCTTGTATATAAACATCCAGCAAAAGGGATTGGCATCTGAAGTTAAGAAATTATGACAAAACGTATCTATCAAGCTTTCTGTTTCAGGCCCCCATTGTATAACTGTTTAGGCTTGATACGTCTCCAACGTATCTATAATTTTTGATAGTTCCATGCTATTATATTACCCCTTTTGGATGTTTATGGGCTTTATTTTACACATTTATATCATTTTTGGGACTAACCTACTAACTGGAAGCCCAGCCCATATTGCTGTTTTTTTGCCTATTTCAGTATTTCGAAGAAAAGGAATATCAAACGGAGTCCAAACGGAATGATACCTTTGGGAGTGTGATTTTTGGAATGAACGTGATCCAAAGGACTTGAAGTGCAAGCCAAGAAGCTGCCGAGGCTCCCACAAGATAGGAGGGCACGCCCCCCCTGTAGGGCGCGCCCCCCTGTCTCGTGGGCCCCTCGGGCGGCCACCGACGTACTTCTTCCTCCTATATATACCTACATACCCCGAAAACATCCAGGAGCACCACGAAACACAATTTCCACCACCGTAACCTTTTGTATCCGCGAGATCTCATCTTGGAGCCTTCGTCGGCACTCTGCCGGAGAGGGAATCGACCACGGAGGGCTTCTACATCAACATCCTTGCGCCTCCGATGAGTTGTGAGTAGTTTACCACAGACCTATGGGTCCATAGTTATCAGCTAGATGGCTTCTTCTCTCTTTTTGGATCTCAATACAATGTTCTCCCCCTCTCTTGTGGAGATCTATTCGGTGTAAACTCTTTTTGCGATGTGTTTGTCGAGATCCGATGAATTGTGGGTTTATGATCAAGTTTATCTATGAATAATATTTGAATCTTCTTTGAATTCTTTTATGTATGATTGAGTTATCTTTGCAAGTCTCTTCGAATTATCAGTTTGGTTGGGCCTACTAGATTGGTCTTTCTTGCCATGGGAGAAGTGCTTAGCTTTGGGTTCAATCTTGCGGTGTCCTTACCCAGTGACAGAAAGGGTTGCAAGGCACGTATTGTATTGTTGCCATCGAGGATAACAAGATGGGGTTTATATCATATTGCTTGAGTTTATCCCTCTACATCATGTCATCTTGCTTAATGTGTTACTCTGTTCTTATGAACTTAATACTCTAGATGCAGGCAGGAGTCGGTCGATGTGTGGAGTAATAGTAGTAGATGTAGGCATGAGTCGGTCTACTTGTTATGGACGTGATGCCTATATACATGATCATGCCTAGATAATCTCATAACTATGCACTTGTGTATCAATTGCTCGACAGTAATTTGATCACCCACCGTAATACTTAAGCTATCTTGAGAGAAGCCTCTAGTGAAACCTATGGCCCACGGGTCTATCTCTTATCATATTTGCTTTCAATCTACTTTTAGTTGCATCTTTACTTTTTGCATCTATATTATAAAATACCAAAAATATATTTATCTTATAATACTATCTTTATTAGATCTCACTTTCGCAAGTGGCCGTGAAGGGATTGACAACCCCTTTATCGCGTTGGTTGCGAGTTCTCAGTTTGTTTGTGTAGGTGCGTGGGACTTTTGAGGAGCCTCCTACTGGATTGATACCTTGGTTCTCAAAAACTGAGGGAAATACTTACGCTACTATTGCTGCATCACCCTCTCCTCTTCGAGGAAAACCAACGCAAGCTCAAGACGTAGCAAGGCTTTAACTGGATGCAGCTCTGTGAAGTGTGGATGTTGGGGCAGAGTTGGATTAGCATTAGCCATGGACTTTGTAAAGAGTATATGTCCATTTTGCCAAGACAAGGACTAATTTTTTTTCTAGTTTAACTTGTTGAATTATCAGTATTTGTTTTCACTCTTTATATTGAAATCCACACATATTAGAAAGGAACATCATGTCATGTGTAGAAGAGAGTCCTGGTTTTGAGAGGAAATGTCGTGCGACTCGGGTACCGTGTTTAGATGATTGATTTCTTTTTAAACTTGCATTGTATTCATTGCATTGGGCTTGCACTCCAAATGAGTGATGATGTCATACTGAGATTTTGTCACTCACTTTGGGATCATCTAATCTTTTTTATTAGTGTTTGATGATGGCAGTTTCTGGTGTGTTGTGGTTGCACCCAAGTGCTGTTTCTTGGCTCTGAGCCATTAGTTGATTGTATTCCTCGTATGAGAATCAAGGAATTTTGAGGCGCATTAGTATAAAAAAAGCGGAAGGAAACAATAGTGAATTGATGTGATGATGGGTCCATTTTAGCTGAAATAATGTTGTGGATAGTGACCACAGTGGGATTTTAACCTAGTCCATTTCAGGTTCCCTCTGTTTCAAAGTGTAAATGTATTTCTATCAGTTAAAGACAAGCAAGTTATAAGAAATTATTACGCTGCTGAAATTGAAACTTGAAATTGAATTGAACTGGATTATTACATCAAGCAATGTACTCCAGAATACTATTAAGAACTGGAGTCAAAGATGATTGCATCTGATTGACCCGGACTATAGCTTATTCCTTCAGCGTACTATCACTTTCTCAAGTCAACTCAAGTAACAATTCACGTGGCTCGCTCAATCGGGTGGGCGGCGCGGTCCAATTCTATTCTGATTTCCTACTGAACTATGTTGTTGTAGACTATAAAAGAAGAAGTTGCAGTTGGTTATGGATTTAGATTTGGCATGTGTTTATCTTGACTGCTCAGGCTGGACGAATTGTAGTTTTATGCATGTAACTCAGTCTGCTTGGACAACACTAGCATGTTACTATGTACTACTACTGTTAAAGAAGTTTCATGAGTTGCCAGTGCCGCACTTCTAGTCTCATTGATGGTGTTTAACAATAATCCTTTATTCGATGTCAGATTTCATCATAAATCATAATGGACTACTCTTCTGTTGTATGTTGATTGGCACACTATTCTGCTGTTGCCAAGTAGAGGAATAAGAGGATATATGAAGTTTACTATTGATGTTTCATGCAGGTGGGGTTACCCAATGTTGGCAAATCAACTTTCTTTAACATAGTAACAAAGGTGGGCTCCCACGCCGGCAACTCCAGGTCCCGACCCCTCCCTCCCTCGTCTCCTCATCTCGTTTTTGTTTCCCGTGTTGGCTGCTGCTATTTCACGTCGGGTTCTGACTCGGTTTGGTTTGCTGTAGTTGTTTCCGTTGTGGTGGCGCAGGCTTGCGGTGAAGAAGATCAAGGCTGAGAAGGACCCCAACAAGCCCACGCGCCCCCGAGAGCTTTCTTCATCTTCATGTGAGTCCCAGTCTTGGTTCCTGGTTTGATTCGTTTTGCTTCTGTGGTGTGGCATCGCGTCCTAACCGAGGATTTGGTGCGTGTTTCGTCTTCGCTGGGACAACTTCAGGAAGGAGTACAAGGAGAAGCACCCCGGCGTCAAGAAGGTCTCCGTGGTAAGAATCCCCCATCCGCCTTTGTCTCGTTGTTCGTTCTAACTGGTGGTGCTGCGAGATGAGTTTCCTTGTGAATTCTGTGTCCTGATATGGTTTAGGTTGGTTGAATTGCAGATTGGCAAGGCCGGTGGTGAGAAGTGGAAGTCCATGAGTGATGCTGTAAGTTGCACGTATCCCCTTCCCTCTCTGTTACCGCTCAATTCGGTGTCGATTTACTTGTTTCTGTCTTACTTTGCCTAGTGTTCAAACTAGTTGGTCGGTTAGATTTTAAATGGCAGTAGCAGCAAACTGCTTTTTATCAAATATATCTCTATTACTGCTCAATTCGGTGCTGGTTTTCCAATGGCAGTAGCAGCAAACTGATTTTTATCAATTATATCTTATGCGAAGTTTAGGCGCAATGTGTTGCAGTGAAGTATTTTGCATGACTTGCACTTGTGCAATGAATATTCATATTGTGTCTACGTTTTCTTGTATGAATGAGTATCTCATTTTAACTAGCTGGAGAACGAAAAGCATGGTACTAGCTGAATTTCTCTTGTCATTCTAAATAACTGTCCTTTTTTGAAACCCTTCCTAATTTGTTTGCAATCCTTCCTAATTTTTTTGTTCTTGTTCTATTTGGAAATGGATGCAGCAGGTGCTCTACTCTTGCACACGTCTGGCACCGTCTCCGGCACGGTGGTGCTTCTTGAGGCGACCGGCATGATGGCGGCTTTGTACGGTGGCGACCACAAGCCCTTCGGTGAGTCGGCTCCATCTTCTAGCCCTAGCTCCCGCTTTTCTGCTCCTATAGCATGCTCTGTTGGTTTAGAACACTAGCAGCAGTAGCCTACCATGTATGCGTACTAAATAATAGGAGTTCAATCACCTTGTGTACACTAGCAGCTTGCTTACATAGTTGTCACTTTTGCTTGTGGTAGCCATTATGTCACTGAATCATGTCTGTGTGTACTAATCATCCGTTAATAGTATTTGGCTTCTACTTGATCATATCGGACTAATTTATGGTGATGTGGATATACTTTGTGATTTAAAGTTACTAATTTGCGGTTTGGTGTCATATTATGGTGTAATATTTTTTTGTTTTGACTCTTTCTCCGGTGAGAGGAAAGCTGTGAGTAGACATCGATGATGCCTACTAGCTTGGCTGCTATCCTGATGCATGCGCCGATCAAGCAAGCACACATGCATATACATACATGTCAGGATACTAGCAGATATTCCCTTTGTTCCTGCTATATTCGTGTGTACATGTATTTCTGAGATGATTTTGTTGTGTTATGTAAACCTGGGGGATGTGTTATGTGATGTGATGTGATGGATGATTTGAATTTGACATGGAGTTTTCTTGATTTGAATATGAAACAAGGTCGGATGCATGTGTGTAACTGGATTAAAGAGGTCTCGTGCCCAAATAATTTTGTCCAAACATTTCTTTCAAAATCTGAGATCTAATACTGGACAAATAATTGGGCTGGAAAAGGCCACAACCCAACAAGCATTGGACCGTTTAAAAAGTGAAACAAAAAAACCTTAGAAAATAAAAAAAGAAATATACTGCAAAAAAGGCCGAGGCCCCATAGTATGGAAGAACGTAACAAAAAGGCCGAATTGTTGGGTATGGCCCATGCTGAAATTAATAGGGCAAAAATACAAATGGGCTGAATTGTTGGGCTCGGCACATGTAAAACACCTAATCGGACCGGGCTGAATCTTGTCAGTGACCTTTTCAATTGGTCATAGTTTTGCCACGTCGGATCCGACGTGGCCTGGGCAGACAGCCAGTGACCAAAACAAAAGGTCATGGGTTCAACGACCTTTTGTTTTGGTCGTAAACGTCTACGACCTTCTCACAGAGAAGGTCGTTAATTTCAACTTACGACCGCCAGCTTTTGACCTTCTGTTTTTGGTCACAAAAAGGTCGCAAATGAAAAACAATGACCTTTGAGTGACCAATAGTCAAGGTCACAAGTTGACATATTTCTTGTAGTGTGAGGATGGGTGGATGGACCCCGCCACGGAGGCCGCACACTCAGCGGCGATAGAGCCGAACACAGACTTCGCCTCCAATGAGGTCTGTGTCATCGGACCCTCGGACTCATCTCTGGCCATAGGCTGCGAACCACGTGCATCTGTGCCCCTCGAACCTGACTGGGCACTGACCATGGAGTTTAGCTCCACGGATATATTTCAGCACTGGCCCTTGGGCGACGTGCTGAACTCGTTAAAGTCTCTCTCCTTGTCAGGAGACTCTTGGCCGAACTATGTCCGGCTTGAGTGGAAAGCAGACGACGAGGAAATTCGTTACCCACCCACCACCCACGTACTAGCCACTATCAATGACTTAACCGACACGCTTGACTTCGACTCTGAGGACATCAACGTTATGGACGATGATGCCGGAGAAAAAACAGGAACCACTGCCCCCAGGGCGCTGGGCAGCCACCTCATCATATGATATATATATGGCGGACACACCCAAAGAAAGTAATGGCGATGATGCAGCGGAGGATAATCTCTTCGAGAAGCAAACAAAGCGCCGACATCAGCGGCGCCGCTCTAAAGCCCGCCATAGCAAAAACAACGGCACAAGAAAGAATAATACCCCAGACGACGCTAAAAAAAACAACGACCCCGCAGACCCAGCGATGGAGCAGGATGAGCCAGGGGACGGCGAACACAGTCCGGGGCCGCTGTCCGATCACAACAATGCCGAAAAAGAACTTATAAATCTGTCTCTGGAGATGAGAACAGTCCGGACGATGATGCACACATCATCCCAGAAAAGCACTTAGAACAAGAGCACCTCCACAAAAGGCTTATTGCTACCGCGAGGAGCTTAAAGAAGCAGAAGCAACGGCTTAAGGCCGTGCAGGATACGTTCAACCACAGATGAAACAAAGTGCTCGACACTGACGAAATACATGGCGGTGATCGCCACACAAAGAACTACCAAAAACGCAAGCTGCTGCCCGAATTCGACGACGAGGCTATTGCGTATAGTCCGCCGAAAAACAATACGGACGATCTGCCGGACCGACCACCCTGTGGCCAAGATAGAGCGGCTAATGACGCCGCACACAAGTCAGCACACGATCTACGTGAGCACCTGGACAAAAGAGCTGATGTGGTCAGGTCCATCTATGCATCTAGAAAACGTGTTCCTATGCAGGATCACGGCCACCAGACCGACTACGCGGATCGACTACCAGCGCAGAATCAACACCGAACACTACAACCGTCAGACCCATGCCACGACACATCCAAGTACAGGGGCGCCACACACCCCCTGTTCTTCACCGATGAGGTGCTGGATCATGAATTTCCAGAGGGGTTTAAACCCATAAACATTGAGGCATACGACAGAATGACAGACCCTGTAGTCTAGATTGAGGACTATATCCTTCACATCCATATGGCTCGCAGAGACGATCTCCACGCCGTCAAATACCTGCCCCTCAAGTTGAAAGGACCAGCTCGACACTGGTTGAAAAGCCTCCCCGAAAACTCAATTGGAAGTTGGGAGGAACTCGAGGACGCTTTTAGAGCTAACTTCCAAGGGACCTATGTCCGACCTCCGGATGTAGACGATTTAAGTCATATAATCCAACAGCCCGGAGAGTCAGCCCGTAAGCTTTGGAACAGATTTCTCACCAAGAAGAACCAAATCGTCGACTGTCCGGACACTGAAGCCCTAGCAGCTTTCAGACATAGTATCCGGGACCAATGGCTTCCCAGACACCTCGGCCAAGAAAAGCCAAGGACAATGGTAGCCCTAACAACTCTTATGACCCGCTTTTGCGCGGGCGAGGACAGTTGGTTGGCCCGCAGCGGCACCAGCGATCCAGGCACATACAAAATCAGGGATGGCAATGGAAAGCCGCGACGCAATAAAAATAAGCGTCGAAATAATGAAGACAGCCCAGACAATACAGCGGTAAACGCCGGATTCGGGGGCTCCAGACCCGGTCAATGGAAAAAGCCATTTAAAGGCAGCAGAGATGGTCCGTCCAGTCTAAATAAAATTCTAGACAGGTCCTGCCAAATTCACGGCACCCCCGAGAAACCTGCGAATCACACCAACAGAGAATACTGGGTCTTCAAGTAGGTCGTCAAGCTAAACGCCGAACATAAGGGGAGGGAGCCGCCAACTAAAGACGAGGATAGACCTAGTCAGCCGAACACTAGGGGACAGAAAAAAATTCCACAAGAGGTCAAAACAGTAAACATGATTTATGCCACCCACATACCAAAGAGGAAGCGCAGATGCGCACTCCGAGACATATACGTTGTGGAACCAGTCGCCCCCAAATTCAATCCATGGTCGGCCTGCCCAATCACTTCGATCGCAGGGTTCATCCGACTAGTATCCCGCATGGAGGTTCGGCTGCCTTGGTTCTCGACCCAATAATTGACGGATACCATCTCACCGAGTCCTCATGGATGGCGGCAGCAGTCTTAATCTAATATATCAGGACACTGTCCACAAGATGGGGATAGACCCGTCGAGAATCAACCAAAGCAGTACTACCTTTAAAGGAGTAATACCAGGTGTAGAGGCCCGCTACACGGGCTCTTTGACGTTATAGGTTGTATTCGGCTCTCCCGACAACTTTCGAAGCGAAGAACTAATCTTCGACATCGCCCTATTCCGGAGCGGCTATCATGCACTACTCGGAAGAACGGCCTTCGCTCGTTTCAACACAATACCGCATTACGCTTATCTTAAACTTAAGATGCCCGGTCCACGCGGCATCATCACTATCAGCGGAAACACAAAGCGTTCTCTTCGCGCGGAAGACTACGTGGCGGCTTTAGCAGTCGAACCACTGAATGACCTCTTCAACCCGAGTAACTGATCGGTCCTCGAGACCACGGACACGGCTAGACGTGTCCGGCGCACCACTAGTTGTGCAGCCCTGATAAACCTGAGCTTAATGAATGGTTCCGCCCCATATGTGGTGCTAGGGGTTGCCCGCATAAGGCCCATAGTTCGGCCTGAATGTATTTACACTCAAGATATCAAATTTTCACGGTTCATTAAGATTGACCAACTTTATGCACGGTCACACCAGATTCTTTCACCTGGGTTTTTTCTTTCTTTTTACAGATAACCATCATGCTATACCCTTCCAGGATACGGCACTACGGAGACAAAGGCGCAGACGTGCAGCAGGGCCCCGTCCAAAGGTTTCTTTTTAGATTAAGACCCTATGTAAACCTTTTTTATTATCTCTTGTTGGCTCATACCCTCCTGGTACTTAAAATAACCAAGAGGGATACCGACGTTATTTGCAAGCTTATGATCCGCCGATCTAAAATAGATGTTACAAGGGCAGCAACCAATGTGTTTTTGGGATTTATGCCCTCACCACAGCTGCTCTTCCGTCATGCCGGATTAATGCACGTACCCAGAATTTAAGGGATCATTATCGAGGGTGGTATTCTGTCCGGTATACGTCGTAAAGTCCGAATACCTTCGGGAGTGTTCGGCGTCGCGAGTTTGGCCTTATATGCATCAGCTCCGAATCATGTCTTTGGTCAATAGTTGGGTTTGCCCGGCTCCCGTGTTTTGCTACCTTACATTCCTCTCTATCAGCTAAGCTGGCACCGGGACAACTACTGTGATTGTGTCCTGGTTCATCTGGATGAGCACCTCAATAGAGAAAGCCGAAAACTAATTGTCATGATAAAGCGCGAGACTGGTCAACCACTCGATGACTCAGCGGAATCTTCGCGATTCCCCTGCATTAACGAAGGACTGGTTTCTCGGTCACGTATGTACACGCACCGTATTCGGACGAGCGCGGACATACCAAGGGCTATATAGTAGCCCCACCGTCAAACTCCTATGGCTAAGTGAAAGTGTTAAAGCTATATAGTCCGATTGCCTTGTTCGCCGTGCTACCACCTCCTTAACGGACCAAGATGTTGGATCAAGTGTGATTACGCCCTTTGCTGAACACCCCCGCATTATATGCGTGGGGGCTGAAACCGACGACTGCAAACTTTCAGGTTATATACATAAATACATAAAAGGCCACACAGGAGGCACTACAATACTTTACGGGCAAAAGTATAAATATAGCCTTTATTATCAAAAGCATTGTTTTTACAATCAAGATACATATCACTGGAACATGGTATTCTTTGAGCACTGAGCCTCTATTAAATAGGCACCTTCTAGGACTTCTTCAAAACAGTGCTCGGGCGAGTCCTGACCCCCGGGCGGACCCCTGGTTGCAATATCGGTGTCCTCCATCTTCGCCTGATATGTCTTAACACGGGCAAGAGCCATCTGTGCACCCTCTGTGCAGCACGAAGAAATCGTTGCACCAAACCAAAATAACTATCCGGGCTCGGTTCCTTCAGCCACAGATGATCCACGACAGCCTTCATGGAAAGCCCGGACAACCTATGGAGCTCGGCCCACTTGGCCATTTGCTCATTCAATAGAAGCGGACGCTTTGGAGCACTGCACTGCGACCAGAACAATCTTTCCACCTCATGACCTTCTCGATCCTTGAAATACTGCGTCGCGTCAACAGCACTCTTTCCCAAATCCAAGTATGCATCTGAAGAGCTCCACAATTGGTCAAGAGGGGCATACTTCGTATCGCCGAACTTCATTTGCTATAAGAAGGGCTTCCCAGCCGCGATATCAACGGCTTGCCGAAGCTCCTCCCGCGCCGCTCTGATTTCAGAGCGAGTCTCCTTGGCTGCTTACAAGGCCTTCTTTAGGTCACCCGTTTTTGTTTGGTTTTCCCTTTCGAGAAGCTCATATCAGCTGGCGGCATTTTGCAGCTCAAGAGCTATGTTGGCTATTTTATCCTCATTTTGGCGATGAGCAGCCTGTTCGGCCTTTAATTCTTCGGATGCCTTCAGGGCGGCTGCATCACTTCTCCTGGCTTGCTCCTTGGCCCAGGCAAGTTCTGCCCGAAGGGTCTCCACGGCGGCAACTCCATCTGCAGTCAAAGCATATTATAAATCCGAGCATTATGCTCTTATTAGTATTTGCTGACCACCCAAATATACATACACTATGCCTCGTCAAGCCGCTTGTTCACAAGAGTGATGTCCGCATCCACCGCGTAAAGTTGCCGCCTCAGTTCGGCAAATTCAGCAGTCCGGTCAGCCGCCGGATCTGCAGCCGCATGTGTACAAAATCAGTGCTATCACTACCTGAGACTATGATCCTCTGGTCGCCTCGTCCAGACGGCAACCAGAGTCTCAGGGGCTACTATCTATACAAAGCACACCTTGCGTGTACGGTACAATCAAAAATAAATATATCACTTTGCGTACCTCAAAGCCTCTTAGCAGGCTCGTAAAAGCTTCATTCAAACTGCTTTTTGCGGATGCAATCCTCTTTACCACCGCACCCATTAAGGTACGATGTGCCTCTGAGATATCGGTTTGTTGCAGAAGACCCATCAATGTGTCCGGTTGTACACCGGGTGATTCCAGGCATTTCTTGTTGGTCTCCCTAGGAGCCGAGAACCCCGGACTTCGGGCAGCCGAAGAGTTACCGTCTGGCCTTTGCGGATCGGGAGAGACCCTTCGGGACGACACCTCAGGGTTGTCTGCCTCATCAAGTGCGGAACTGAGACGAGGCATTTCGCTCTCCATCATCTCTGGAAGAAGATACCCCGAGGACGAACATTGTTGAGAAGGGCTTTGAGCCGGACTGCAAAACATATGTCTTGGTTGTTATTCTAAGGAAAAGAACGGGGCATGCTTACTAAAGTACCTTTGTTCACTTACGGCTCGGTTGACGGCCGGTCCCCTTGTGGGCATTGTGCGCCAAGGTTGCCCTCCGAGGCAGGGCCCCCTGATGTAGGTTTCTTCCCTCATTTGGAGACCTCTGCTTCCAAATCTTCAGGGGCGCTCCTTTTCTTCCCATGGGGAGAAGGGATGCTAGAATCTCCTTCCCGTTCACCCTCCGGCATGGGGGTACTAATTCCCCCGGTGAGGATGCGTAATGTACCTCCAGCATAAAGTCCATTGACGGCTTCCCTATCCCTCCCCTTGTCCTCCCCTAATGGCACTTGATAAGGTGCGCGAGCCAGCATCCTGGTTAGTACAGGATCCGACGAGTCTTCGGGAAGAGGGGCCGAACACCTGATCCTCTTCGCCTTTCTTATCCAGTCTTGGCCGAGGGTAGTTCTTCAGAATAATGTTGTGACAAATATAATGACAGCATGTTCGGTCGCGGAATTACTTACTTGGGTATCTGGACAGTTGCAGTTGAGACCCGCATCCTCGGTTGTGTCTAGACACTATATTCGCGATCCGAAGAATAATAGATACATCCCTTCGAGCGTCACACCAAAGAAGTGTTGAATGGTTCGTGGTCCTTCCGGGTTGAATTCCCACATGCGGAGAGATCGACGTTGGCACGGCAGGACCCGACGAACTAGCATTACTTGAATTACTTTGACAAGATTGATATCCCTCTTGAGGAGATCTCGGATGCGACTCTACAATGTCAGAACATCATTAACCGGTCCCCAGTCCAGCCCCTTGTTGACCCATGATGCAAGTTGTGGCAGTGGGGCAGAGCAGAAAGCCGGGGCGGCCGCCCACTTTGTACCTCGGGGTGCTGTGACATAAAACCACTCCCGTTGCCATAGGTCGGACACCTACGGGAAGGAACCCTTTGGCCCTAAGGCGTCGGCACCTTTGCTTATTATAGCGCCTCCACACTCCGCGTGTTGCCCGTCGACCATCTTCGGCTTCACATTGAGGGTCTTGAGCCATAAGCCGAAGTGTGGGGTAATGCGGAGGAAGGCCTCACACACGACGATAAACGACGAGATGTGAAGGAAGGAATCCGGAGCTAGATCACGAAAATCTAGCCCATAATAGAACATGATCCCTCTAACGAAGGGATGAAGACCGAAGCCTAGCCCTCGGATGAAGTTGGAGATGAATACAATGCTCTTGTTGGCTTTGGGAGGAGGAATAACCTGCCCTTGGGCAGGAAGCCTATGAAGGATTTCGGTAGTCAGATACCTATCCTCCCTAACCTTCTTGATATCCTCCTCTGTGACAGAAGAGGCCATCCACCGGCCTTGAGGGTCGGATCCGGACATGATTGAAGGTCCGGAGCGTGTGGACTGAACCTTGGGTGTTGGAACTCGAGGTAGGAGAAGGGAAGGATCAAGCGTGGAAAGAAAAGGGCAGGTCTTGGCCTCTTTATAAAGAGGATGAATGTCAAGCATCCTCTGCGCGGCCGTTTGGAACTTGCCTAAACCGAGGAGTATACTAACGGCATGGTTGGGTTACCCACGCCCGTATTGATGAGAATCTCGTGATAAGGGGGACATGATCTCTGCTTCGACAAGACGTGCCAATAAAACTGCCTTGTGATACGTGCAATGCCAGGTTGGGAAAACGGTTTTGATAAATAACCGGGGCGCGGCGTGATGCCATGCTGGGTAAAAGTTGTCAGCAGATTAGATTCATGGAATATTGTGCTCTCTACGGTGGTACGTGGAATTTGTTTTGCAGAGTTGGACACGATTCATGTGTTCAAAATCTACCTTGGAGTATTCAGAGAAGGAACCCGCCTTGCAATGCCGAAGACAATCTGCGCGCCGGACTCATCATCATTGAAGCCTGGTTCAGGGGCTACTGAGGGAGTCCTGGATTAGGGGGTCCTCGGACAGCCGGACTATATGCTTATGTCGGACTGTTGGACTATGAAGATACAAGATTGAAGACTTCGTCCCGTGTCCGGGTGGGACTCTCCTTTGTGTGGAAGGCAAGCTTGGCAATTTGGATATGTAGATTTCCTTCTCTGTAACCGACTCTGTGTAACCCTAGCCCCCTCTGGCGTCTATATAAACCAGACGGTTTAGTCCATAGGACAAGAATAATCAGAATCGTAGGCTAGCTTCTAGGGTTAGCCTCTATGATCTCATGGTAGATCAACTCTTGTAATACTCATATCATCAAGATCAATCAAGCAGGAAGGAGGGTATTACCTCCATAGAGAGGGCCCAAACCTGGGTAAGCATTGTGTCCCCTGCCTCCTGTTACCATTAGCCTTAGAAGCACAGTTCGGGACCCCCTACCCGAGATCCGCCGGTTTTGACACCGACAGGGGGCGCCCCCCTTTCCTTCTCTCCTCCTTCTCCTTCTCTCCTTCTCCTAGGGGGAATAGGAAAGGGGGGTCGAATCCTACTTGGACTGGGAGTCCAAGTAGGACTCCCGCCATGGCGCGCCCCCCTTGGGCCGGCCATATCTCCCCCCTTTATATACGTGGGAGGGGGGCACCCCAAAAGCAGACCAAGCCTTCTCTTAGCCGTGTGCGGTGCCCCCCTCCATAGTTACACACCTCAGTCATATCGTCGTAGTGCTTAGGCGAAGCCTTGTGCCGGTAACTTCATCATCACCATCGCCACACCGCCGTGCTGATAGAACTCTCCCTCATCCTCAACTGGATCAAGAGATCGAGGGACGTCATTGAGCTAAACATGTGCTGAACACGAAGGTGCCGTACATTCGGTCCTTGGATGGATTGGATCGCGAAGACGTTCGACTACATCAACCGCGTTACTAAACGCTTCCGCTTTTGGTCTACGAGGTTACGTGGACACACTCTCCCCTCTTGTTTCTATGCATCTCCTAGATAGATATTGCGTGATCGTAGGTAAATTTTTTGAAATACTGCGTTCCCCAACACAAGATATACTAGAGTATGTGATGAAACTAGATGCATGGGGGCAATGTTCAAACTAGAACATCTAAGAATAATAGAACAAAAAGGACAGATAGGTAGAAGCATGGGTGTAATTATGCAACTTAGCTAGACAAACCATGAAGCACAAGGCCACCAATGTTTAAGCTACAATGATGCCAACTAATGCAAATATTTCAAATATTCTTTAAGACACGGTATGGCAAAATGAAAAAGCATGAAACCGGGAACTCAACATTAGAGATCTTGGTATGATGCATATATCATTGATAATGGGTAAAAAACTAAGCTAGCTACCAACATGGGGGTGCATTTTTTGTGTGGCTGGCGCACAAACCGAACCGATGATATATTGATCAATGGAAGCTTTTTTTATATATTGATGAAAGAAACAATTATAATATAGAAGCACCGATGTAAGAAGCACCAAAAAAATCAATGGGTAGATTAGAACTGTAACATGGAAGCATGAATTTTTGAAAGTGAAACAAAAAATTGCCGCAAAACTATGGGGGCATATTTGTGGACACTCCACAAAAAGGAAGCAAGTAAAGGTTGTTCTCTCAGTAAACCTTATATTCACTAGAAGCATTGAATATTGAAGCTAGTTAAGAACAATGATTGCATGAATACATATCTATGAAAGGTGTACTGATCTGCATACTCCAACAATAAAATTGTTTGATGATGACCTAATACACGATCAGAACAATAATAGGAAACTAATAAAGTACTCGGCAGCCATACGAACAAACTTGTAATGTAGCAATTATGAAACAACAAATTTAAGAAGAATGAAAACATGGGGACTCAAAGATAACTAATCTCTGTACGAAGCATTGACAATTGATACTGGATAACAAATGAGCTTCATAGAAAGATGCGGACTCATCTTCAGTGTAATCAACTTTCCTACTACACCCAATTTTTCTGATGATAAATGGAAGCATTTTTCTACACCATGGTAACAAAAGTATTACAATGTAGAAGCACCCATATATGAAATAGAGAATAATCTAGAGGGTGCATTATTAGTGTTAGGTGGAAGCATACTTAATGAAACAAAATAAATTGCCGCCAACAGTGAATGAATATTTGTGGAAGCGCCATAACATCAACAGTTATCAACTTCATTCGAAGCATTGAAGATTGAAACTAAGCTGCATATCATGCTTACTTATTAGACAATGAAATTGCAAGCAAAACCAGTGTAGCAATTACAAAACATCAAATCAGGGGCGACCCATGCAATGTAATACCTTCTATTTCGAGATCGGGTGCTTCAAATAGGGGGAAACGCTAGAATGCACAGTAGGTTCATGGGTCGGCCGGTGCTACTTTGGTTACCAATGCCCAGCCAACGGATAACCTGGAAAAGTATGAAACGCTGATGGGGATGGGGGGCTCAACCTCTAAAACCGGGCAACTCACCTACAATTTTGGCCTGGGTGTGACATCGATCGGTGGAGAAGACGATGTACTCCCTCCGTCCCAAAATAAGTGACTCAACTTTGTACTAGCTTATTTTGGGACGGAGGGACTAGTTGGGATAAGCAAGGGAAGAGAACTGGCCGGTGAGGTGGCCGTGCTGCACAACGAGGAGGGTGATGGAGGCCTACCGATCCACCCCAATTTCTAACCTGCAGATCCATAAATCACAGTTAAAGGTGGGCTCGACCCCCTATTGCCAGGATGGCGCACTATGATCTCGCCCTGGGTAACACATCGGTGGAGTGGAGGACGGTGTGGCTGGGCTGCTCGACGACGAGGAGGAGTGGGAAGGAAGAGCTTGTCGGCGAGCTTGTTGTGCTGTTAGACGAGGACGAAGAGGAGAAGGAGGTGCAGGGGGCGGAGCCGGGAGGGGGGGTCTGGTGAGGGCCGCGAGGCGAGCGAGGCTGGGGTGAGCTCGGGGACAAAATTACTGTTATGACCTCTCTGGCTAACAAAATTCCGATTTGACCTCGCTTACAAAAAAATTCGTTTTTGACCTTTTAAGGAGATGCCAACATCCCTGGCGTCTGGGTTGCGAAGCAGACGCCACGGATCCTGGCGTCTGGCCCCTGGCCCGCACTGCCCGCCTGCCCGTTGACCTGCTGACGTGGCAAAGGGGCCAGACGCCAAGGACCCTGGCGTCTGGCCCCGGTAACTGGATAACGGCGCAGGGCGCCCACCCATCCCCATCTCAACTTCTCTGGCGCTGGTTCAAGAACAGAGGGCTGTTCATCGCCCCTTCTCTCCCTCCCACCACCACCCCCCTTGATCTACTCCATTAACCGCTCAAACTCGTAGATCTGACCCCCCCAAGCTTCTTTGAGGTATTCTCCCCCATTCCCTCCAATTTGTTTTTGTTTTCCCCTCTCTTGTTGGATGCATTATTCAACACTAGGTGATGTTAGATGAGTAGATGGTTTCTTTGTTTTAGGAAATTGTTTGTAGTTGATAGATGATTTAGTAGGCAGTAGATGATGTGTAGTTGAACATGTAGGCAAAATCAATTCCGTTTTGTGTATATGTTGTCCATAGGTTTTTTTTTGAACTAAGAGGGGTGATGAATACATGATTTTTGTATGTAAAATAGACTTGTTTGATAATTTGTTTTGATAGATGATGTGTGTATGTGTAGATAATCCTATTTTTGGCATACTATATTTGCAAAAGATATGGTGAAATTTGGTACTCTAGATGATATGTATTTGCATATGTGACACCATATTATTTGACAAATTTATTTGATTGAGATGATGTTGGTATGTTTGAGAAGAATTATGTGTGCATATGAAGAAGAAGAAAATGATGTGGTTATGTTTGAGAAGAATGGTTTGTTCATATGGCATAACTTGGAGAAGAAAGTTGTATTGTTTTATATTGTTCATGTATTCATAGATGTCTGTGATTTGTTTTATAGGATGGCGGATGATGATGGACCTTGGTATGCCAGATTAATCGATGAGTGGGATAAGGAGCATCGTGCTCGTGCCACTGAGAAGGGAGATGTAAGAAGCAAGACTTATCAATTTTCATTGTTTCTCATTTGTGTTCTTGTATTGATTAAAACATCACTTTATTTGCAGCTTGTAGTTGCTATGCGCATGAGGGGTCATTCCGCTGATGACTTTACTTACGACCCGCGGTACGACCCTTACATTCGTAGATTGGGTCTTCTCCCATTCGTGTTGCAGTTTAAGCGACGCGCTCCGCCGATGAACCACGCGGCGCTGACCGCACTTGTGGATCGTTGGAGGCCGGAGACTCACTCGTTCCACCTTCCATGTGGGGAGATGACGATGACCCTACAGGACATGGCTATGATAAGCAGCCTTCCTATCAACGGACAAGCTGTTACCGGTCGTGTGAGCGTTGGTAATTTGCGAGAACGGACTGGCATTTTAATTGGTGTTGAGCCCGATGGCCCTCAGGAAGGCAAGGCCGATACCGCAAGAGTGAGGCATTCCTGGCTAAAAATGGTCAGAGGAAACACCAATCCATGCCCTCAGGGTGCCAATGATGTGGTTGTGCAGCAGTACGCGCGGGCCTATCTTTGGTATGTACTAACCAAGGTAGTCTTCTCAGATGCAACCGGGAACTCAGCCCTCTGGATGTTCTTGGAGCTACTTAATAACTGGGATACCCAGTATAGCTGGGGTTCGGCCGCACTTGCATATTTGTATCGTTAGGTAAGAGATATTTGCAAGCATTTATCTTGCATTTGTCATGCGCCTCCATATCTAACATGTTTGTTTGATTGCAGCTTGACTTGGCGTGTCGGAGGAAGGGAGATACATCCTCATTGTCTGGGTTTGTTTGGAGTCTATCCGTGTGGATGTGGGAGCGGATCCCAGTTGGACGGCCCGATTTCAAGAACCCCCTCATGGCAAACCCACGGGGTAATCATGACGGGTTGCATGATGATGATCCATATCGGCGCCCTACGCTTGCTTACTATTGGGAACAAGTGACAGTCTACATAGGAAGCTCGCATGTGCGATACAAGTGCTATATGAATGAGCTGGACACCTTGACTGTTGAGTAGGTTTTGAGAAGTTCGATGAGATAAAATTTAGTCAAGAATGAAACTTATGTAGCTAACAATGTATCTATTTGTTTTGCAGGTATATTGGTTGCCTTATGTGGAAGATCGTGACTTTGATCTTAATGAGATGTGCACGCGTGATAGCCATCTTTGGTGGGCGAGGTGCCCAATGATATGCTTCTTCACAGTCGAGTGGCACTTTGTAGACCGTGTGGCAAGACAATTTGGAAGAAGACAAGGTATTCCAATTGAGGAGAGCAAGGAGGAAATGCTATCTCTGCATCGGTAAGCAAGCATGCCTTGAGTATGTAGTAGAGCATTGAATAAGTCAATGTTTGCTAATGCTTTGTCCCGTGCATCATTTGTAGGTTCGATCGAAGGAACAATCAGGATATATCGTATTGGGCAAACAAACACCGTGCATGGATAGAAATTTGGAATCAAAGATATACGTTAGTGCAATCAGAGAATATACCTCACAATCAGTCAGCATATCAGAAGTACCAAGTGTGGTATGCGGATCGTTACCGGTTAAAGCTGAAGCCTGGTTGGACTCATGAGGAGTGGTCGGAGTTGGTGTCTGAAGACCCGGAGACTGCACAAGGCTATCAAACCTTCAACATGGATGTGAGAGACACCAGAGGGGCTCACGTTGACTATGCACCGATGCATGATGCACCAGAGGGGCTCACATGTATGTTTCTCGCCTTCGTCGCCGTTATCAAATGCGAGCATGGCCAATGATACTTACTAGGCCTCTCGCACTGGCACCACCGAGTCTTCAGTTTCACCTCAAATGCAGCACCACCATATTGTCTACCGTCTTGTGTTGTGCCACCTGGCTCATCAATTTGATAGATCATTTCAATTCTATCGAATATGATAACTTGTTGTCGTGAAGACTTGCTTGCTTGTAACTGCAACCATTCATCAACCTTTTCCGGATAATCCTTTTTTTCACCTATCCATTTTGCAGTCTCTTCAGAATGCCTCTGAAAGTACTCATTAAGCTTGAAGAAGGTGTACTCCACTATTGCAGTCACCGGCAATGCACGAGCACCCTTCAACACATTGTTGAAACATTCTACCAGATTGCTCGTGATGTCGCCATATCGCCAACCACCATCGTCATGAGCGTGTGCCCACTTGTGCTTCTCGCTTAAATTCCTAGTTAAGAAGTCTTTTCCCCCTTTTTCACTGCTGCAAATAGTTTGTTGTACCAAGCATCGAAACCTTGGGTGGTGAAGGCCACACATACATGGGTAAGGTCTTTGCTGAGCTCCTTGCTCTTACATGCCCGGTAAAAGTTGGCCACAAAATGCCTGATGCACCATCTGTGGTGAAGCTTTGGAAATCCTGGAATAACAATGTCCATTGCCTTGAGTATGCCATGATGCCGGTCCGATATGATGCATACCTCCCTAGCCCCAATCACGTTGTGCCTAACATGACCCATGAACCACTCCCAGTTGTCTTGGTGCTCGGAAGGCACCAAAGCAAATGCACACGGCAACACGTTGTCGTTTGATGAGTGCGCCATTGCTACCATTAGTGTGCCCTTGTATCTACCGGTCAAGAACGTTCCATCTATAGACAAGACCGGACGACAATGCTGAAACGCCTCCACACATTGTCCATAACTCCAGAAGGCACGGTGGAACACTCCCTCGTGATCCTCGACCACATGAAACATGCCCGGGTTCCTATGTGCAATGGCGGCCAACAACCTTGGGAGCTGGTTGTATGCTTCTTCATAACCACCATACAACATCCTAATAGCATTTGCCATTGCCTTCCATGCCTTCCCATACTTGACTTCATAACCAAATTGTTTTTTCACCGTCCACATGAGAAACCTCACTTTCACAGTGGGATCAAAGCCTATGTCTTTCATCCATTTGTATCCGAGATACTCAGATGTGAGTTGACGGTGTGTCTTTCTAAGTCGTTTAGATGGAGGTTTGCATCTATGAGTGGCAACACAACTTTTTAACACCCATTCTTCGGTTTCTTTAAGCTTTCTTGCACGAACCTTCCATGGGCATCCTTCTTGCTCACACACCACGGTGTAACGCAACTTCATGTCGGAATGCTCAACATAAAATGGCCTATGGTTTCGAATGGCATAGTCAGCCAACCAAAACTTCAGCATTGGCAAGCTCAGAAACTTCACTCCTTTCTTCAAATAAGCATTCTCGTCCTCATTCTCCACCCTGGGTTCTCCTGGATCCGGGCATGGTGTTGGCTCAATCGCCGTCATTCTCATTCCACCGTCAACAATAGCTTTATGGGCAAGGCTGAGATCTTTAAACAAGTGAGTTCTTTTTTGTAAGCCCGTCAGCTCAAAGTGGATTTGGTTCTCCTCCTTTGTGAATCCATCCTCGTCCAACTGTTCAACTGGACCCTCGTCATCCGAGTCATACGCATATTGACGCCTAAAAGGCAAGTCACGATCCATGTCCTTTTGCGCTATGTACGCATCCAAGTCACCAACATCATTACCATGAAACCCTTCCTCTTGCTCTTCGTCGTCATCATAAGCATCTTCATCCTCTTGAATTACTCCATCACTAGCAATCACCTCAACTTCATTTGCTTGGCTAGTTGGTGGTTGGCTAGAAGCATTGGGGGCATACAACTCAACCTCATTTGCTTTGATAGATGGTACACGGGGACGTGGTGGGGGATAAACATTGGGGGCATCAACCACAATCCTATGCTCAACAAGTAGCACCATTGTCCTCTCGCTCATGTCATCCATTGGGGAAGAGACATGCCGGTTCAAATCAAAGGTAAACCGAGGAGATTCAACCTTGGTGGCAAACAATTCAAGTGACTTGTCTTCTGATTGGGATACTTTTTCCTTGTATACATCCCAATGCAAATCCGAGGTGATAGGCATACTTTTCAAGCGAGATTTGGCTCCAACTCCAACATCATACCTTCCTATTAACTTAACATCAACATTGGTGTCCATCCACTTCAAGACTTGTCTCACTTTTGCAACAACATCCTCATAGCTAGGGATTGTATCAAAAACCAATGGTTCCTGACCCGTGTCGGCATTGTTACTCAAGAATGCCTCCTTGTCAATGTAATGAACATTAACAAGTCTCTCCATCTAAAAATAACATGAATGCATTTAAGACTTCAATGAGAATTGGTGTTTATCCAAATACATCTTATTATATCCAAATCATATCAACACTAAATTATTGGTGATGTCCACAAAAGTATCACTAATTAACACACAAAAGTGTCCAAATCATATCAACACTAAATTTTTGGTTAACCCTAATCACTAACTAACCCTAACCCCCAATCTTTCTACTCAACTAACATATATTCCTACTACACACCATGCATAGCACTATATTATCAAAGTTAACCAAGCCATTCACACTAACATAAGGGGGAGAAAACATGAACTAGGATTCCACCAACATGTATAAAATGCAACCAAAATAACAAGATTTAACAAAAAATAATTGGATGATTTGGGGGAGATTAACAAGAGCAACAAAGTGATGGAAAGATCCACCTAAGGGATGTACCTTTTGGAGAGGATTTGAGGGGGAGCTTGAGGGGTAGGAGAGAGTGTGAGAGCTCCAAGTGTTCTTCAAGATCGGGTTGTGGATTGGGGAAAGTGTGTGGGGTGGGTCCCACACACTCTCCCGTGGGTTATCCAGTTACCGGGGCCAGACGCCAGGGTCCCTGGCGTCTGGCCCCTTTGCCACGTCAGCAGGTCAACGGGCAGGCGGGCAGAGCGGGCCAGGGGCCAGACGCCAGGGTCCTTCGCAACCCAGACGCCAGGGATGTTGGCGTCTCCTAAAAAGGTCAGAATCGAAATTTCTTTTGAAACGAGGTCAAATCAGGATTTTGTTAGCCTTATAGATCATAATAGTAATTTTGTCCTGAGCTCGGGGTGGTGGAAGATCTGTGTCCCAATTGGAATCCGAGGAACGCGCGGACGTTGCGGGCGTGATTTTCTTATTTCCTTATATTTACAAAGAAAAGCAAAGACTACTCCCGCCCCGACCGTCAGATTTGGAGTAGATCAACGACCTTTGACTGGTCTGGCGTTGGAGTCTCATCAGACTATAGATACAAAGCATTTTCGAATGTTAGTAGTAGGTACCAAAGTGATCCTAGATTGGCTCACCAGGTAACTATTAATATAATTAAGTACCTCAGA
Source organism: Triticum aestivum (assembly GCF_018294505.1). Taxonomy (NCBI): domain Eukaryota; kingdom Viridiplantae; phylum Streptophyta; class Magnoliopsida; order Poales; family Poaceae; genus Triticum; species Triticum aestivum. Next base: position 159,364,343 of record NC_057813.1, read on the forward strand.
AGGACAAAAGACTTGTCTATAGAGGAGATGAAGAAGTTCGTTGTAAAAGGTTACACAAACACCAACTTCATGACCAATATAAATTACATTAGGCTATGATTGTTTAGAATAGTTTTCTAGCATCAACAATATTGTGGATTCTATAATGTAAGGAGAATATGTTAAAAGCATTAGATGTTTTAAAGTTGTCAGAATCAAGAAGTGTCTTGATATAATTGGTGTAATCCCGAGTTTGATAAAGCCAATGAAACTATATTATGAATATAGTTAATCAATAAGTGTCTTGATATAGCTGGTGCAACCTCAAGTGTAATGAAACCAACAACACTGTATATATTATGAATATAGTTAAATCAAGAAGTGTCTTAATATAGTTGGTGTGATCCCAGGTGCAATGAAACCAATATTATAGTTAAATCAAGCTCAAAGCAAAAGGGATCAACATCCTACAAAATCAGACATGACTAACACAAATATTATATGATTTTTGGATGTTTTAAAACCGATGATGAAGGCTTTGCCACAAGCAAAGCATAAGCAACAACACATAAGCCATAGGTGTGAAATAGACTATGCAGCTAGATTATTGACTCTAGTGCAAGTGCGAGACTGTTGGAAATATACCCTAGAGGCAATAATATTGTATTATTATATTTCCATTTTCATAATACAAAGTTTATATTTCATGCTATAACTGTTGTGATACTGGAATATGTGATTCAATGGAAAACTCATATGCACGTGTGAAACGATAAACGGTAAAAGAATAGGTTCTCGGCCTTGCCTCTAGGACTGGCTCAAGTGTTGTTGGTGATCATGTTTTCCGGACCTCGGGATATCGTTAAGTGTAGTGATAGTCCTGAAACAACATTGAGAGTATGACATTAGAAAAACGATCATATTGAATCGACCCAATCTAGTTTATTATACTTTGAGATAATATCGTCGGCAATCAATTGTTATAACATGGAGTGTTAGCATGTGCTTTTAGTTCCTCAGACCATGAGAATATCGTACTCACTTCCTATCATACAGTGGGCTTTGGATTTTGTGAAACGTCATCTGTAACAAGTTGATCATAATGGTAACTTATGGGTTCATCGAAAAGTTTTATAAGGGACTGGATAGTTTGAGAGTGGGATTTTCTCCTCCGACTATGGAGAGATATTCTTAGGGACATCTCGGTGTGACATCATCAATCATCTTCTGACCAGACACAAGTGACTACGTCACGGCGATGCCGGAACACTTCAACGAGAAAGAAGAACAAAGCCGGTAACGAGAAGAACGGTCTAGTGAGCATGTGCATGACTCAGGAGGATATCGACACACCTCGGGTTTTGTAAAGTATCGCGAAGCAAATGTAACATAAACATAATAACCAAATCTTCACTCAAATGTCATTCGTGTAATCATAGGGATCGATATGGACGTCCACGGTTCCGCTATCGGTCATTTAATGAAGGAGTTTCATTGATGTCTATGATTACCGAACCTACGGGGTCACAAGTTTAAGGTAATCATGATCTGTAAAGTGTTAGTAGGACGAGAGTATCGAGGATTTATTTGTGAATTTTTTTAATTAATATACGTAAAATTTTCGATAGGTACCGGAAGCATTTCGGGGTCATCGGATGGCTTTCCGAGTTTATCGGACAATACCTGATAAATTATATATAGGTGAAAAATATTTCCCAAGATGTTACATTATATATAACATGCTCTGGTAATTGTTAGATGACTTTTATATTTAATTAAATATTAACGAGCCTTAAAAGGCCAAGTGGTGGAAGAAGTATTGGGCCACCATGGCCCAATAGGAAGTAGCACCCGTGTGGGGAGGAGCACAACTCCTCTGCCTTGGCTGTCGCACCAAGGAGGGCCTTTCCCTCCTTGGTGGCTGCCCATCCTCCGCTCTCTAACCTATATATACTAGAGGATTTTGCCCTTTGGGACATACAAGTTTTGGAGCCCCCTCTAGTTCATCTAATTCCAGTTCTAGTTGGTGCTAGTTGACTAATTAAAGTTAGACCTAGTTTCTTTAATCCTCATAATTAGAAGTCCAGTGTGGTTTTAATCTCCTCTCTCTAATTCTTCGGTGATGATTATCTCTGGACGGTGAAGTGTTGCCGGATTGTGAAGACCATACACTTGCAACCAAGTAGAGAGGCCGTGTTTTCGGTCTTCCGTCCGGGAGATCGTTCGAGGGCGGTTCGCGGGATCGCCGGCAACTATTCGAGGGACAATGCGATATACACCAACTCATCTACTTTCGCTGGACTCTAGAGTCGGTAACGATCGTTGATCCAAACCTCGGGGCTCCTGGCAGCCTGACATGGGGAAGACAAAGAGATCCACCGCGGTGGGTCATAGACTAGTATAGTGTATCCATGCCATGGGAATGGAGTTCCGCGCGACCATGCGTGCACATAATTTTACCTTTTTAGTTAAAATATGTCCAAAATATAAATGTTTTCATCCTATTTTAATGAAATCCATCGTGTTTGCACAAATTTCGTCCGCTTAATTCAAATGGTTGTTGAAATGTATGAGGGAAGCTTTGCATGACCGGCTCCGACATCCATGTTTACAAACTGATACTTCCTACCAACGAACAAATCTCCAAACAAATTTAAGGGTCAGCGTTGGAAATGCGTCCAATAGCAAGCGCGCGATATACTCTGCTTAACTCTCCGCGCCCGGGCCACGGCCGCTTTGCCCTGGTTTGGAGTGTGCGACGGCAAACCAGCCATGCTACGCATCCGGCTTCTTCCCGGTGAGGCGGCGAGGTGGCGTCCCATAGTGGCGACACCGCACACACGAATTCACAGACAAACTGCGACTCGAGACGAAGGGCAACAGCAACAAATCGAGCGCACCGTACATGGTATCTCTTTCCAGAGCGTTCATGTGCGCACTTATCAGCCTACGCACGTCCGTTGGTCCAGGTTAATCCTTGATGACATTTATACACAGCCAAAGTGATTTGACTATGGATGAATATGCAAAGATTGACTACAGATGAATATGCAAATCTTTGCTGACTTTAACCTCCCGATTTGTTCCATAATTTGTTACAAACTTGCTATTATGAGGATGACATGTGCTTCTTTGTCGTCCTATGCGCACCAGTCTTGTCAATACAAGTGCAGTAGTAAAGTGTTGAGTCGTCAGGCATAGCAAGGTAATAGGTCTATATTAACAGATAGTGGCAGTCGTACAAGGTGGATGATATAGCACACCCTGCGAACCGACAATTGCACTTCATGGAAGCACAATTCAATCATGTTCATAGGTGTGTCCATGGGAAAAAATATGGTCTTGTTGAATACTAAATGACATGAGTTCATTCTGTACGAAATGAATACTAAATAAAATGAATTTTTAAGTGTGTCCAGAAAAGCATTTTCACATCTTTGACAATTCAAAATGAGTTCATTGTAGCCACTGGGGCAGGCCTATTGGGCCTCTCCAAACTTCCCATATCCCAGGATTCAGGACCAGTGAGCTTTTTGGTTGTTGATATAATTATATACCTAAATAATTTATAGTGAACTAATGAATAAGTGGTGTACATATGTAACCTTGACATCACAACCTAATGACAAAACAAATCAGTGCGATGACATATGAACCTGAAAAAAAAAGAACAAAAGGTTAGGACATACATATATGTGTTAATACGTATACATCAAACTTTCATTGGTTAGATATATTATGAAGAAATTCATATCAACAAATGGACCTCCAAACCAAAAGAAGAACTTCTTCATGATGCGAGTGAATATACTTGACTATATCTACCAAAATCCAAATGGACGAGTTGGGTAAGAGCTCTGATATAAAGTAGAAATCCATGATTTTGACTCCATTTTCCATATGCTATCTTTTGGACGAGTTTGGTTATATATACATGAAGCAGGAAAACTTGTGTCTATATATCTATGGCAACTTTACATTAAACCAATCATGGCCCCCAGGCAATTTCAAAACTCCTTTCTAACTACAAAGTTCATCTAGACATAACAAAAAATGTTGAATACTTCATCATTGCCATTTGATGTAGATGATTGAAAACTAAGTGGGGAGTTGCAAACGGAACTATTGTCTTCATTTAATTTTGAAACATGTTCCTAAATGTACATATCTTGAAAAAAATGCACTAATAAGAGTGGTACTCTTCTGGTGAAAAATAAATAGAAGACTACTCATGTGCATCATATCCCACAATAAATTTATGATGCTAGCGGAGCTGTAAGAAAACAGCTGGATATGCACAGGGTACAAGCACAACATGGCTTGGACATGTCATGACCTAATCTACCTTAGCTAGTAGCAATGGTGCTCCACGTTGTTAAGTGCAAACTTCATCTGGATGGCCTTGCTTATTCAGTGTTTTTAATTATTGTGCATACTTCAATCCTAATTTAACGGACCTCATGTGGCTCTCAAATGAAATGTACTACAGGTCAAAGAGCAGCAACTTTCTTTGCTTCATCCTTTCGCACTAACAAATCAAGTGCCCATTCAATCTGCAGGCTGCAGTTTCAAGTAATCACAAGGCAAACCAGCACAAGAGACTAGCCTGAACCCTGCAAGCCAAATTGTATTCCTCACATCTGAACCTACAGTGTCTTGAAGAATGTTCGGCATCCCCAGTGCAGACGTATCGTATCAAACAGATCGTCCAAATTCTAATAATAAACAAATTCAGTTTTCGTTGCTCCCATCGAATATACGGCCTTAATACCGACAAAGTTGCATATAGAGACATGAAAACAATACCTCTCGCCTTTGAGGTTGTCGTCGACGCCTCCGTCATCCCCAAGATCCTCCTTCGACGTTTCACTCGCTTAAGCTCTAAAAATAACACACACCAAAGTACTAATGACCCACAAGTATAGGGGATCTATCATAGTCCTTTCGACAAGTAGGAGTCTCGAACCCAGCGAGGAGCAGAAGGAAATGATAAGCGGTTTTCAGTAAGGTATTTTTTGCAAGCACTGAAATTATCGGTAACAAATAGTTTTGTGATAAGGTAATTTGTAACGGGTAACAAGTAATGAAAGTAAATAAGGTGCAGAAAGATGGCCCAATCCTTTTTGTAGCAAAGGACAATCCTGGACAAACTCTTATATAGAGAAAAGCGCTCCCGAGGACACATGGGAATTATCGTCAAGCTAGTTTTCATCACGCTTATATGATTCGTGTTCGTTACTTTGATAATTTTGTATGTGGGTGGACCGGTGCTTGGGTGTTGCCCTTTGTTGGACAAGCATCCCACTTATGATTAACCCCTATTGCAAGCATCCGCAACTACAAAATAAGTATTAAGGTAAACCTAACCATAGCGCGAAACATATGAATCCAAATCAGCCCCTTACGAAGCAACTCATAAACTAGGGTTTAAGCTTCTGTAACTCTAGCAACCCATCATCTACTTATTACTTCCCAATGCCTTCCTATAGGCCCAAACAATGGTGAAGTGTCATGTAGTCGACGTTCACATAACAACGCTAGAGGAAAGACAACATACATCTCATCAAAATATCGAATGAATACCAAATTCACATGACTACTTATAGCAAGACTTCTCCCATGTTCTCAAGAACAAACGTAACTACTCACAAATCATATTCATGTTCATAATCAGAGGGGTATTAATATGCATAAAGGATCTGAACATATGATCTTCCACCAAATAAACCAACTAGCATCAACTACAAGGAGTAATCAACACTACTAGCAACCCACAGGTACAAATCTGAGGCTTTGGGACAACGATTGGATACAAGAGATGAACTAGGGTTTTAGAGGAGATGGTGCTGGTGAAGATGTTGATGGAGATTAACCCCCTCCCGATGAGAGGATCGTTGGTGACGACGCTGGCGATGATTTCCCCCTCCCGGTGGGATGTTTCCCTGGTAGAACAGCTCCGCCGGAGCCCCTAAATTGGTTCCGCCAAGGTTCCGCCTCATGGCAGCGGAGTTTATTCCCGAAAGCTTGCTTATGATTTTTTCCAGGGTAAAAGACTTCATATAGCAGAAGATGGGCACCGGAGGCCTGCCAGGGGGCCCACGATGCAGGGGGCGCGCCCCCACCCTCGTGGCTAGGGTGTGGGCCCCCTCTGGTTGATTCTTTCTCCAGTATTTTTTATATATTCCAAAACGTGCCTCCCTGAAGTTTCAGGACTCTTAGAGTTGTGCAGAATAGGTCTCTAATATTTTCTCCTTTTCCAGCCCAGAATTCCAGCTACCGGCATTCTCCCTCTTCATGTAAACCTTGTAAAATAAGAGAGAATAGGCATAAGTATTGTGACATAACATGTAATAACAACCCATAATGCAATAAATATCGATATAAATTTAGCAATAATATAATTAGCATACCATGGAGCAGTACGAGAAGCATTAATGACATTTAATTGTTCATCAGGAAAGCTATCATCAATAGGCAGTGGGTCATCAGAAACATTTTCTAACCTAGACAAGTTGTCTGCAATGGGGTTCTCAGCTCCCTTTCTATCAATAATATGCAAATCAAATTCTTGTAGCAAGAGAACCCATCTAATAAGTCTAGGTTTAGCATCTTTCTTTCCATAAGGTATTTAATAGCAGCGTGATCAGTGTGAACAGTTACTTTAGAATTAACAATATAAGGTCTGAACTTATCACAAGCAAATACAACTGTTATTAATTCTTTTTCAGTAGTAGCATAATTTCTCTGGGCATTGTCTAGAGTTTTACTAGCATATTGGATAACATTTAATTTCTTATCAACTCTTTGTCCTAGAACAGCACCTACAGCATAATCACTAGCATCACACATAATTTCAAAGGGTAAATTCCAGTCAGGTGGCTGAACAATAGGTGCAGAAATCAATGCTTTCTTAAGTATTTCAAATGCTTCTACACAATCATCATCAAAGACAAAAGGAATATCTTTTTGTAAGAGATTAGTTAGAGGCCTAGAAATTTTAGAGAAGTCCTTAATGAACCTCCTATAAAAACCGGCATGACCAAGGAAACTTCTTATACCTTTAATGTCCTTGGGACACGACATCTTTTCAATAGCATCAACTTTAGCTTTATCAACTTCAATACCTCTTTCAGAAATTTTATGCCCCAAGACAATACCTTCATTAACCATAAAGTAGCATTTCTCCCAATTCAAGACAAGGTTAGTTTCTTCACATTGCTGCAAAACTCGATCAAGATTGCTCAATCAATCATCAAAAGAAGTTCCGTAAACGGAGAAATCATCCATGAAAACCTCAACAATCTTTTCACAGAAGTCAGAGAATATAGCCATCATGCATCTTTGAAAGGTAGCAGGTGCATTACATAAACCAAAAGGCATACGTCTATAAGCAAAGGTACCGAAAGGACAAGTAAAGGTGATCTTTTCTTGATCCTCTTTTGACACAGATATTTGAGAGAAACCAGAATAACCATCTAGAAAGCAAAAATGTGTATGTTTGGATAATCTTTCTAGCATTTGATCAATAAAAGGTAAAGGGTAATGATCATTTTTAGTAGCTTCATTTAATTTGCGGAAATCAATTACCATTCTATAACCTGTAATAATTCTTTGTGGGATCAATTCATATTTATCATTAGGAACAACAGTAATACCTCCCTTCTTAGGGACACAATGGACATGACTTACCCACTGACTATCAGCAACGGGATAAATTATACCTGCCTCCAGAAGCTTTAGTATTTCTTTCCTTACCACTTCTTTCATCTTAGGATTTAATCGTCGTTGGTGATCAACAACTGGTTTAGCGTCTTTCTCCAATTTTATTTTGTGTTGGCATAAAGTGGGACTAATGCCCTTAAGAGCATCGAGAGTATATCCAATAGTAGCATGGTGCTTCTTTGGAGTTTTCAATAATTTCTTTTCTTCATGCTCTGAAAGGTTAGCACTAATAATAACAGGATATATCTTTTCTCATCAAGATAAGCATATTTAAGAGTATTAGGTAATGGTTTAAGCTCAAACACGGGATCACCCTTGGGTGGAGGAGGATCCCCTAGGATTTCAACAGGCAAGTTATGTTTCAAAATAGGTCCCTGTTTAAAGAATACTTCATCTATTTCCCTTCTTTCATTCATAAACATATCATTTTCATGGTCGAGCAAATATTGTTCTAAAGGATCATTAGGAGGCACGGCAATAGAAGCAAGACCAATAATTTCATCTTTACTAGGCAATTCCTCATCACGGGGTTGTCTACGAAATTTAGCAAAGTTAAACTCATGAGACATATCCCCCAAACCAATAGTAACAACATCCTTTTCGTAGTCTATCCTAGCATTAACAGTATTCAAGAAGGGTCTACCAAATATGATGGGACAAAAGCTATCTTGTGGACACCCAAGAAGAAGAAAATCAGCAGGATATTTAACTTTCCCACACAAGACTTCAACATCTCTAACAATCCCAACTGGTGAAATAGTGTCTCTATTGGCAAGCTTAATTGTAACATCAATTTCTTCTATCTCAGCAGGTGCAATATCGTGCATAATTTCTTTGTATAAGGAATGAGGTATTGCACTTGCACTAGCACCCATATCACATAAGCCATCATAACAATGATCTCCTATTTTAACAGAGATAACAGGTATGCCTACAACAGGTCTATGTTTATTTTTAGTATCAGGTCTAGCAATTCTAGCAGCTTCATTGCAGAAGTAAATAACATGCCCATCAATATTATCAGCCAAGAGATCTTTAACCATAGCAACGCTAGGTTCAACTTTAATTTGCTCAGGGGGTTTGGGTGTCTTAATGTTACTTTTGTTGACCACAGTTGAAGCTTTAGCATGATCCTTTATTCAAACAGGGAAAGATGGTTTCTCAATATAAACAGTAGGAACAACAGGATCATTATAAGTGATAGTCTTTTCTTCAACTTTAATAGGTGCAACTACTTTTACTTCAGTGGGAGGATTATATTTAAACCACTTCTCCTTTGGGAGATCAACATGAGTAGCAAAGGATTCACAAAAAGAAGCTACTATATTAGAGCAAGTCCATATTTAGTGCTAAATTCACAGAAAACACCGGTATCCATAAAACATTTAACACAATCAAACTTAGGTGTTATACCTGACTCCTTACCGTCGTCGAGATCCCAATCTTCAGAGTTGCATTTAATTCTTTCCAATAAATCCCATTTGAATTCAATAGTATTCATCATAAAAGAGCCAGTACAAGAAGTATCGAGCATGGAGCGATTATTGAGAGAAAGCCGAGCATAAAAAATTGAATAATCATTTCTCTTGAGAGCTCATGATTGGGGCATGAATATAACATTGAGCGATGAAAGCCTCCCCCAAGCTTGAGCGATGCTTTCTCCTTTGCGAGGCCAAAAATTATATATATATAATTACGATAACAATGAACAAGATGCATAGGATAAAACTTTTGATGAAATTCCAATTTCAATCGGTTGTAGTTCCATGATCCCATATCATCACATAGCCTAAACCATATAAATGCCTCTCCCTTCAAAGATAAAGGGAACATCTTCTTCTTGATAACATCCTCGGGCATACCTGCAAGCTTAAATAATCCACAAACTGCATCCACATAGATTAGGTGCAAATCGGGATGTAATGTTCCATCTAATTAGCTAGCAATTTCTCTATCATACCCGAAGGAATTTCAAAGTACATATTTCCAGTAGGTTCAGTAGGTTGAGGAGCAAATCTTTGCTCTACTGGTTGGGGTGAAGATACCCCGAACAAGCCCCTCAAAGGATTACTTTCCATAGTAACAAGTGACAGTAAATTTTAGCACACTATATAGATTATTCCTTACCAAATTCCACCTACCAAAGGCGCTTCACTCCCCGGCAACGGCGCCAGAAAAGAGTCTTGATGACCCACAAGTATAGGGGATCTATCATAGTCCTTTCGATAAGTAGGAGTGTCGAACCCAACGAGGAGCAGAAGGAAATGATAAGCGGTTTTCAGTAAGGTATTCTTTGCAAGCACTGAAATTATCGATAACAGATAGTTTTGTGATAAGGTGATTTGTAATGGGTAACAAGTAATGAAAGTTAATAAGGTGCAGAAAGATGGCCCAATCCTTTTTGTAGCAAAGGACAAGCCTGGACAAACTCTTATATAGAAAAAGCGCTCCCGAGGACACATGGGAATTATCGTCAAGCTAGTTTTCATCACGCTCATATGATCTGCGTTCGTTACTTTGATAATTTGGTATGTGGGTGGACGAGTGCTTGGGTGCTGCCCTTTCTTGGACAAGCATCCCACTTATGATTAAACCCTATTGCAAGCATCTGCAACTAAAAAAGAAGTATTAAGGTAAACCTAACCATAGCGTGAAACATATGGATCCAAATCAGCCCCTTACGAAGCAACTCATAAACTAGGGTTTAAGTTCTATCACTCTAGCAACCCATCATCTACTTATTACTTCCCAACGCCTTCCTCTAGGCCCAAACAATGGTGAAGTGTCATGTAGTCGACATTCACATAACACCACTAGAGGAAAGACAACATACATCTCATCAAAATATCGAACGAATACCAAATTCACATGACTACTTATAGCAAGACTTCTCCCATGTCCTCAGGAACAAATGTAACTACTCACAAATCATATTCATGTTCATAATCAGAGGGGTATTAATATGCATAAAGGATCTGAACATATGATCTTCCACCAAATAAACCAACTACCATCAACTACAAGGAGTAATCAACACTACTAGCAACCCACAGGTACCAATCTGAGGCTTTGAGACAAAGATTGGATACAAGAGATGAACTAGGGTTTTAGAGGAGATGGTGCTGGTGAAGATGTTGATGGAGATTGACCCCCTCCCGATGAGAGGATCATTGGTGATGATGATGGCGATGATTTCCCCCTCCCAGAGGGATGTTTCCCCGGCAGAATATCTCCGCCGGAGCCCTAGATTGGTTCCGCCAAGGTTCTGCCTCGTGGCGGCGGAGTTTCTTCCCGAAAACTTGCTTATGATTTTTTTTCCAGGGTAAAAGACTTCCTATAGCAGAAGATGGGCACCGGAGGCCTGCCAGGGGGCCCATGAGGCAGGGGGCGCGCCCAGGGGGCAGGGCGCACCCCCACCCTCGTGGCCAGGGTGTGGGCCCCCCGTGGTTGATTCTTTCTCCAGTATTTTTCATATATTCCAAAACGTGCCTCCGTGAAGTTTCAGGACTTTTGGAGTTGTGCAGAATAGGTCTCTAATATTTGCTCCTTTTCTAGCCCAGAATTCCAGCTGCCGGCATTCTCCCTCTTTATGTAAACCTTGTAAAATAAGAGAGAATAGGCATAAGTATTGTGACATAACATGTAATAACAGCCCATAATGCAATAAATATCGATATAAAAGCATGATGCAAAATGGACGTATCAAGTACACAGAGGAAACACAACATTAAGCAGTCAGCAGTCCATAACTACCATATACACATCGAATCCAATTCGACGAAGCAAGAAAGATTCAAAATCTACTCACCTTGTCGTGATTGTCCTGGTTGATCAGGAGTCCAGGAAGGCTTCCCCAGGCTGGCTTTGGCACATGAGCGAATCCTAAACCAGAGAAACACCAGAAGAAACAGATCATCACCATGCCAATAAAAATTGAGAGGTCTAGTGAAGATCAAAGAAACACCACAACAACCTAATCGACTATATCTCTTCTTTAATAATTTTTCTTCTTCTTTGTAATTCTAATTAGTCAACATGGCAAAAGGATTTATCCCTATTTAATCTTGCATTAATATCTAAATTTACGGTGTGGCACCTATGTTAATACCCCCAGCCTAAAATCTGAGAAGAGCAAAAATGAAAAAACTGAGAAATTTCCCTTGGTTATTCTAAGTTTTCTGAACTGGCGAAATCATTTGTAGGCAGTTCAAGTTTTACGCCACATACAAGAACTAAACGTCCTCTGACACATCACAAATGTAGGACAAGTCAGGCAAGCAACAATATATTGAGGATGAAAAAAATGTTTATCGATACATGAGTTGATAAACCAATCATATACATTCATATTTAACAACGCAATTATCCAAGAAAGATGTTAAGCCTGGAGAGCTCTTAAACTGAAAGAAAAACAACAAGTCTGCATATCAATTAACAATAGAAGAGACAGTTTGTTAGGAAATCCAGTGGTAAACAAAAAAACACGCTGCTAATTATTAATATCATAAACTTGTAAGATTGTACACACGAAGTCATGTCAGTAATTCTTACGCAAATCAGTATACCACCGCCATAGTACTACACCGTCTAATTACCTATACAATTAACAGACTAAAGAAAACCATTTCAACATGAATTAGATGAACCGTACAAAACTAATTAAGGGATATTTAAGGTGTAAATGTAGGTACATACCTCTACTTATAGAAGTCTCTATTTTAGTACTCTCTTTCACAGCTTGATTACAGATCTAAGCTTCTATATATTAACATATATATTTCTTCAAGTTAGAGGCAGAAAAAAGAGAACACTCATTCAGTTACCATTTTCTAACCTTTACATCCTCACTCCTATTCCACGAAAAGCATGCTAACTGAATAATATTAGTACTCCCTGTCATAAGAATGATATTAGTTAGACACCTAGAAATGTTAGGTTGCTGGATTAGTTCAAGGGACACTTTAGATAGCCAAAATAACAATAGCATGCACGCATCAGATTTCTCACTATTTTTGTGTGGCTGACTGGAGGTAGAGAAGGTTATGGAGGATTGTGTGATCTCACCTGAGAGGACCTCCCTTTCCGTCTCGCTAGTAGTTCCACGTGGACTTCGACGTTTAGCTTGTTACCTCAGCTACTATCTTGTGCCTTCGGCAGGATCTGGTAGATAGACAGGCTTCTCAGCCTTTTTCATTTGTAGATGTCTGTACTCAGACATGTTAAGCTTCCGCATGTGCTTTAACTTGTATGCTCTGAATGTTGGGTCATGAGACCCATGTTTGTAATATCTCGCTCCTCGGAGCCTATTGAATAAAATACTTGAGTTGTAGAGTCATGTTGTGATGCCATGTTGTATTTGCACATATCGAGCATATTGTGTGTATGTTATTGAAATGCTTGGTATGTGTGGGATCTGACAACCTAGTTGTTTATCCTTGGTAGCCTCTCTTACCGGGAAATGTCTCCTAGTGTCCCACTGAGCCATGGTAGCTTGCTACTGCTCCGGAACACTTAGGCTGGCCGGCATGTGTCCTTCTTCGTTCCTGTGTCTGTCCCCTCGGGGAAATGTCACGCGATGAATACCGGAGTCCTGTTAGCCTGCTACAGCCCGGTTTACCGGAGTCCTGCTAGCCCAGTTGCTACATCCCGGATTCACTCGCTGATGATCGACATGTTCGTTGCTGGGTCATGTATGTCTGTCCCTGTAAGTTAGTGCCACTTTGGGTTCACGACTAGCCATGTCAGCCCGGGCTCCTTATCATATGGATGCTAGCGACACTATCATATATGTGTGCCAAAAGGCGCAAGCGGTCCCGGGCAAAGGTAAGGCGACACCCGTGGGGATACCGTGCGTGAGGCCGCAAAATGATATGAGGTGTTACATGCTAGATCGATGTGGCATTGAGTCAGGGTCCTGACAGCTTTGGTATTAGAGCTTGACTGCCTGTAGGATTACCAAGCCAAACTGGTCGAAGTTGAGTCTAGAAATTCTTTAGTTATATAAGGGAATTGATTGTGGGATGGAACGTAAGGCTCTTTTTACTCCTTTACCTCATGCCCTTCTGATCCGAGTCATCCTATCTTTCCTACGGGGTTAAGGAACTAGGCTCTCTCTTCTTTCTATTAGGATCACGTGTTACTAATCTGTAGACTTATAAGATTGTTGGATCCAAGCCTCAGTTCAGTTTCTACTATCTCTCTGTATTCATAGTTGATCTCAGAACCTTGTTGTTATGATGTTCAAGTGGCTATGGCACCATTTTTGTAGCATGTCTCCAATCTTTTGAGCATTTACAACTGTTATGATGTCCGAGTCATCCCAGGTTTCTAAATAATCTGATGCAATTGCAAAATCCCTTTCTCCCGTTCCGATGTCCTTTGGGCCAGATTAACCACACTAATCGGTGAGTTGAGGTACTCTGTTGCCTTAACATATATGTCGGAGCTATTATTATGACCTTAGATGTCTTAGGGGATCATCTAGTAATCTAGCCATGATTTGTGTTCCCAGTGTGATGATTCTGGCCTTCATTCTCAAAAGCATCCCGTGATGCCATTTAGTTAGTAGGCATTCTACTTCTGGGTTTTGAACCCGAGATTCACCCTACTTACTTCATGTTGATAGTAATTTCTAGCTCCCTTAGGTTATTAGTAACCTTTGCGTTAGTCCTCGAGTCCGTGGTATTTCCTTCTTCCAAATACTATGAACCGTTTATGGCAGAAGTTCTTTGAACCAAAAAATCACAACCAGAGCTCTTGATGAGTTCTCGATTCTATGTTGTGACTCTGCCAGTTCTACCTTTCCGCATGGGTTGTCCGGAAGAAATATGTTGAACTCGTTTGACGTGCTAATCCATGCATCCACAACTCAGAAAATCATATGTTCTTTTGAGTTGTTCCCCTTTAGTTGTATTCTGACCCGCGTCTATCAATCGATAGTCTAGAGTATGTGTGCATTCGTTTGTTGATGCCTATTATTCTTGTGGTCTGTTAAGCCATTCTATTCTGGAATGACTAGGAGAAACAAACTCCAGTACCTTATCCATATTTAGGATTGGGTCAAAGCAGTTGTATTCCACAGACCAAAATGCCAATCTAGCTTTTGCTCTGCTCTACCTTGGAGTGTTACCATCTTTATGTCAAGAGTGTCATGAGAATTGCACCACCTCTTATGAATTCTTGACGTAGTAATACTTCTTGCCATCATTGTTCATTCCTCGGTTCCGTGTTGTTGCAACCGGAATGTCGACATGTTAACTATGATGTGTGAAATCAATACTCCTAGCAACCATGTTGCTTAGTGATTAATGAACGAAAATCTCATTCTTAGTGTGTTGGTTATGAAATCATCATTCTAAGATTGATCGTGCTACCTAGTCCTTATTTCCGGTGCACCCTCTGATCAATGAGTTAGGATTGTATCAATCCCTCGCTCTGTTGATCATATCGTCTTGCCCTGAAAAGCAAGATTGTGCTCGAGCTTAGTAACATATCGGTGGTTCGTGATTTTCTGAATATCTTCTCAGAAGTATCACCAGGTCGTCACTTGACCGCTATGTTGAGTTCGTGAGCAAGTTGGTTGCTTGTAACCACCCCTTCTCCAAGAATCCGTGTTGGGTACCCCTGAGCTAGTTGGTTAAGCTGAACAACAACTTGGAGAGTTGGAAGATAGAAGCTTGTCCGACTCAGTTCATTCCAAAGGGATATCTTTGTGTGTGTGTGTGTGTGTGTGTGTGTGTGTGTGTGTGTGTGTGTTGAATAAAGATGATATCTTCATTGATTGATCCTCGTGGTCAATTTTTGGATTTATTGTCTTACCCCAAACCCTTGATTTGAGTATGGTCTATCATCAAATCAAATCAGAACCAATGATGTTCGTAATGTTGTCTTACTCGTGGATTTTCCTCGAGCATACACCATTATATCTTTTGGGTCTGACCAATACTATCACCTTGTTCACATAGTTATGGAATTCCATCTCCATGGGAATCTGGATGAATTGTTGTTGAGCCCATCGACAACATCCTTATCTCCTCCATGATTTTGTTGAACATTAAGCTAGTGTTGGAAACTTTACAAGCATTATCTTCATGTCCCGTTCATGAAGTCTATGTTTGGATGAAAGAAGTGACTTCCTCTAATACATGTGCATTTGATGCAAGTTGCCGTCGTGAATTCGAGAAAGTCAATGTTGCCTCCTCTGGAAACATCCCAAGTCAGTCATGCATGTGCAAAGTATACATTGGTTTGTGAGACTAGCTACCTTCATTCCATATGTATCCCTAGCACGCCAAGCCACTGATTGATTTGTTCAAGATAAAGGAATCTGTTCTAAAGTGTTAATCCTTTAGACTTCCACGTGGAGACTTCGATATCATTAATGATGGTTCCCCATCTGAACTCGGTAGTGTTCTATTGCAAGACTACTATGTGGTCATGCTTGTCTGGGACAACGTGTTCACATGTGTGTAGCAGAACCCGCTCATGTTTTGGAGCTTACTATCGTAGTCCATTTCCCGAGAATCTCGCAACGTTGTCTCATCGATTTGTGTTGCAAACTATCCTTTTGTTTCTAGACTTGATGAGTTTGGAATATTCTGACACCAACCAGATCTGAATCTCAGGCTGATATGATGGTTGGAACATTTTCCCAAGAACTATTATATTGGTCTCTCTGTAACCCGGTAAAGTGGATGTCGTGGCCAACACACCAAGCCGGAAGACCTATTGTTGTAGTATCTTGATTGAGAAAGTTGGCCACCTCCCCATAAGGATTTCGTAGGATTTACTCCCTAGTCGTTCCTTATGGATTTTTGTGTTCCTGAAGTCCGACCTTTTACTTGGTGTTTTAGATATCAAACCATATCTATGAATGGGTTACACTAGTACATCAAGGAGAACATTAGAAGCGGAGTGCTAAATGTCTCTCGGTCGATCCTCCAGATTTTGTTTCCTTGGCCTCGTTAAGGTGAAATCTGAGAAGGTGTTATCTTCCTTTGCATCTGCATCGTCCACCACTATTCATCATGGTAGTAAGATGTGTTGCCAGGATCCTTGACACGGATGTTGGTAAAACCTTGATGAATAGGGAAATGCTCAAGTTCCTGAGAGCACGCGCAAGCAAAATCATCCCTTGCATTGTCTTCAACAAGGTAGTGCACATCATCCATTCTAGTCCGAGTATGTCATTCTACCGAACTCCTCCAAATAATCGTTTGTGATTTGCCTTAAGCTGGTATGAAGAGTTTCAATGATCTCTGAATCAAAGGTAATTCTTTTTGCCAATTAAGGGGATATTTCTACGAGTCACCTTCCCTAAGGTGCCCCGTATGGTATCATGGCAACTCAACTCCTCGCTACGTTGACTACCGTTCACCACCTTCTTAAGTGTGGAATTGTTGTCTACCTAGTGACCCCTCGTCATCTATTACACTCCATCCCTCTAGATGTGTGCTTCGTGTCCCAGCTCGAGAGATGTTGCTATGTCTCATTCCGTGAGTTAATCTTGAGTTGTTCGATCTTCGAGAAGATCGATCCTTCTAGAGTCTCCTTCTCCTCTCTTTGTCATGTTGACTTGAGTTCTTAGAGCAAGACGACGAGACAAGATGGTGATTGAATCAACGTTCATTTGAAGTGCAACCTGGGTCGTGAAGATTGTGTTAGTTGCATTTCCCCTTCATTCTACCCTATGCTTGAATCTCGGGACAAGATTCTTGTTTAGTGGGGGCGAGTTGTCACATCCCTGGTCCTGGTATGCAGTAGCCTAGCCCTTCATGTGTGAATCATGTTTAACTTTTCAAATGAACTTGAAATGGGGACTGATCAAACCCTAGCACCAGATCAAATCAAATAGGTTCAACATAAAATCATTTTCAATGAACCTGAAATGCCCTTCTAAAATGTTCATCATCTTTGCCTTGGTCTTAAACCTCTGACAAAAATGGTGCACAATTTTCTAGGTCATCCTAAGGTCACTGAATTAAATCATAAGTATTTGAATTTGGTCATTTAAATTCTATAAAATATTTTAAATGTCCAAATACTCCTAAACTGAAATGTTCCATGCTGGATATATTCTATATAGTGGTGATGTGTAGTTTAGTGATTTTTGAAAGGGTCTAGGTATTTTTAGAAAAACCCTAAAGATAACAGAATAATAGAAAACAAAAATTAAAATAGAGAAACCAGAGAGAGAGAACTTACCTGGCACTCACCTGGTGGCCCAACAGGACCGGCCCAGTTAGGCCCAGCCCACCTCTTCCTCTCTCCTACTGTCTTCAACCTCCTGCCAGTGGGCAGGAGGGCGTGTGGCCGCCGTGGGCGCACACGCGTCCCAACCACCTCCACCCTGCTTGCCTGTCTCCCCGTCGCCCTGAGGATGCCACGACACCCCTGGAACCCCCTCGACCTCTCCCATCGCCTCTCCCCTCCTCTGTCCCTCTCGCACACAACCGGCCGAGCGCCACCGTCGCTGCCCCTTGCTGCCCTCGCGGCCACCGCCACCCCCTCTCCTCTCTGTCGCGCCCCCGAGCTCCGTAGTGCCTCCCTCGTCCTCTCCGTCGGGTCACGCGACTGGAAGAGCCCCGACGCGTCGTCCTCGACCTCATCTTCTTCCTCGTCCACAGGAGATCACCGCCAGGATTCCGATGCCGTCAAGCCTTCCCCGAGGCCGCTTCAACGACCCCTGCAACCGCTGTGAGCTTCCGCACCGAATCCCCCTCTTCCCCGCCTCGATTTCTTGCTGTAGCCGTCACCCACTTGAAGACCGAACCGCGCCGCCGCACGAACTCATCGCCGAGGAGGCTCCGGTGACCAAATGCTCTCGTGCGTACCTCCGTTGGGCTCATGATCTCTCGTAGACCCCGTAGGTGCAAACGGCTGGTCCTCCCGCAGGTCGTAGCACCAAAACCGCGAGCACCCGAACTCTGGCCGCCACCGATTTGGTCGCCGCCGTCGATCCCAACCACCGCAGCTCCTACCACCGCCACCAATGGATGCACCTCACTCCCAGGAACCCATAGGTGCAACCCGCGCATCGAATGGTGCCCTGTAGAGCATTTCCGAGCCGCCCCGCCGTCTCTGTCGTCGCCGGTGGCTAAACGCCGGCGGGCTGACCGTGTTGACCGGCGAGGTTTGACCCCAGCTAACCAGAGGTTTGACCCCTCTCTCTCACTGACATGCGGGCCCCGCCCAACTAACTAAGTAGTTAGGGCTAATCCTATCTAGGTTAGTTAGGTTAGTTACTGACCAGTGGGCCCAGGCCTTAATTAACCTAGGTTAGTGCTAACGTAACACTAACTAACCCTGTTAGTTAGTTGCTACACTGACACGTGGGTCCCAGCCGTCAGGTTTGACCTGGGCTGGCGCCTTTGACCTGATGACATCACCCCGATGTCATGCTGACGCAGTTAATTATTTTCTGGATTTAATTTTATTCAGGACATTCCAGAAAATAGTATAAACTTCTAAAAATCATATAAAATCAACCGTAACTCCAAATGAAACAAATTATATATGAAAAATGATCAGAAAAATCCAATCTATCCATCTGTAACATTTTCATGGATGTTAGAACAAACTTATAGCTGCTGTTTAGCACAAATCATATAATGGCATTTAAACCCTCACATATTGAGTTTGAATTTGAATCTTGGATTCAAACCAACTCCATTTAACTTGCTGCTAGTTGCATTAGCTCAAACCACAACATATTGCCATGTCACACTCATGCATCATATTGTTGCATTGCATTGATTGTGTTCTTTCTCTGTTGCCGGTGTTTGTCCCCTCTCAGTAGACGTGTACCGACGATGTGATCGATGACACTGATGAAGAACTATACTATCTTCAGAAGTGCCAGGCAAGCAAAACCCCCTTGTTCATTCTGATACAATCCCACTTTCTCGCTCCTGCTCTATTTGACTGCATTAGGACAACAACGATACAACTGTTAGTTGCTGCGGTAGTTGAACCCCTTTATCCTCTACATGACCTGTCATTGCCACAGTAAATAGATGAAACCCACTAGCATGAGTAGGAGTTGTTTGAGCCCTATTGTGCCTACTCATTCATGCTTGTTTCTCATGCCTGCTACTGCTTAGAGTTGAGTCAGGTCTGATTCATCGGGGATGAATCAGAGGTGTGTGAACATGTCCTATTGTTGAGAGCTAAGTGTGTGAACACGATTTGGTAAAGGTAACGGTGAGAGGCCATGTAGGAGTACATGGTGGGTTGTCTCATTGCATCCGTCCTCAGGAACTGAGTTCTGTGTTTGTGATCCATGAACAGTTACTACCACACATTGGGTTCCAGTAACTCGGCCCCTCTCGGCTTATTAATCAACTTGATCTCTGTCCAGGAGTTGCAACCAGTTTCTGGTGTTTGTAGATAGTGTTAGTAGTCTACCAAGTGGCACCCGGTACAGGTGGGCTTGGGACAGACTAGGCACAGTGGCACGGTGTACCAAGTGGCACCCGGATGGTGGGCTTGGGAACCCTGCTCACATCATTTGGGGCCGTGTGCGACACCCCGGCCGGATCTCCTTGCGGATGGAACCCGAATAGGCGATAAACCTGGACGAGAGACATGTGTGGTTAGTCAGGACGTGGTCGACACCCTCGCTGGGCTTCCGCTTGAAGGTTGCCGAGTACATGTCATGTAAACGGCGGTAAGTGGTGAGAGCATGTGTGAAGAAGTACACCCCTGCAGGGTTAATATGATCTATTCGAATAGCCGTGTCCGCGGTAAAGGACTTCTGGGTTGCCTGTACAGTTCATAGACAAGTGAAAGTGGATACTCTAAAATACGCAAGATAAGCATGAGTGCTATGGATGGCGTTCTCGTAGGGAGACGGGAGCGGATCCATAGTGGTGTATTGATATGGTGAATATGTGGACTCGTGTGCGCCACCTCAAAAGAGTTGCTTGCAATCGTAGTTCAGGATAGCCACCGAGTCAAAGTTGGCTTGCTGTAGTTAAACCCCACCACCCCTTTGTTAATAATGATGCATATGTAGTTAGATCTGATGTAAGTCTTGCTGGGTACATTTGTACTCACGTTGCTTAATTTATGTTTTTGCAGAGAGACTTCCGTCTCGCTAGTAGTTCCACGTGGACTTCGATGTTTAGCTTGTTACCTCAGCTACGATCTTGTGCCTTCGGCAGGATCTGGTAGATAGACAGGCTTCTCAGCCTTTTTCATTTGTAGATGTCTGTACTCAGACATGTTAAGCTTCCGCATGTGCTTTAACTTGTATGCTCTGAATGTTGGGTCATGAGACCCATGTTTGTAATATCTCGCTCCTCGGAGCCTATTGAATAAAATACTTGAGTTGTAGAGTCATGTTGTGATGCCATGTTGTATTTGCACATATCGAGCATATTGTGTGTATGTTATTGAAATGCTTCGTATGTGTGGGATCTGACAACCTAGTTGTTTATCCTTGGTAGCCTCTCTTACCAGGAAATGTCTCCTAGTGTTTCCACTGAGCCATGGTAGCTTGCTACTGCTCCGGAACACTTAGGCTGGCCGGCATGTGTCCTTCTTCATTCATGTGTCTGTCCCCTCGGGGAAATGTCACGCGATGAATACCGGAGTCCTGTTAGCCTGCTACAGCCCGGTTTACCGGAGTCCTGCTAGCCCAGTTGCTACAGCCCGGATTCACTCGCTGATGACCGACACGTTCGTTGCTGGGTCATGGATGCCTGTCCCTGTAAGTTAGTGCCACTTTGGGTTCACGACTAGCCATGTCAGCCCGGGCTCCTTATCATATGGATGCTAGCGACACTATCATATACGTGTGCCAAAAGGCGCAAACGGTCCCGGGCAAAGGTAAGGTGACACCCGTGGGGATACCGTGCGTGAGGCCGCAAAGTGATATGAGGTGTTACATGCTAGATCGACGTGGCATTGAGTCGGGGTCCTGACAAATGGGCTGGCCTGTCTGGACCATTGCCCCCTTTTCTACTAGTGATATATGATCCACTACACCTAAAATTAATATTGACTGTACAATCTTGGAGTTGATCAAAATACCTAACATGTTTTCTTCATTCATATCTGACAACGCCCGCATAAATAAAGCTTGAGTTAGCGAACAACGATGTTACACATCGTTAATTAACTAAAACTTGAACACCAAGACATAATTATGACGTTGTCGCAGACAATATGATGCATGCATACCTTAGAGTGCCACATGAGGGAGTAGGACGAGTGGAAGAAATGGACGCTCCGGGAAGGGAAAAGCTTCCTGTAGTAGGATCCTGGCAGGCCTACCACATAGTAGGACAGCATCTCTTTCCCGCCGTGATCTTCAAGTTGCTCTTGTGACCGGAAGACGAGGTTGACATCGTTCCCTGGTAGGCCATTCAGGAAGAACTGCACCTCCACGGTGCGTCGTTCTTCTTCCGACTTCTGAGTGTAGAACTGGACCGCGCCGATAACCTCGGAGACAACGCGCAGAGTGTTCGGGCCCGACAAGCAGCTGAGGTCAGCGACAACCATCGTGCTCCATCGGTTGGGGAGCGACTTGTACACCTCTTCTATGGCCTTGTGAAGCACCGGCCTTGTCTCCAAAATGGCCTTCTCCTGCATACATGCATGAAACACAGAAAATTGTTCATGCAACGAGAATGAATTGCAACACAGTGCAGGATACAAACCTGGAGTCTGGAGTTTGCGGTATAGCTATTTTCGCCGTTCCTGGTAACCATGCGAATGCCGCTCGCTTCCTTCATTGTGATTCAGAGGTGATGCCTATTAGCTTTACAAGTTCGTGGCTACAAGTCTGCTAGATTGACTGCACCATGTGTCCATTATATACGGCAACGGCTCTATCATTTATAGAGGCACGATGACCCAGTAAGAGCATCTACAATCGGACCCCTCAAACCCGTCTCATACGCCCAGACGGGTCGCCCGGTCACTGCCATGTCATGATTTTTTGACCCAGACAGGCCCCTCAAATGACCCTTAAACGCCCGGGCTGACCGGCACCCTCATATCCAGCCCAAATATGGGCCGGATATGGGGGTGCCCGGGCACGCCCGCCACGTCGGACTGATGAAGGGGTCCCAGCCAGAAACGCCTTCGAACACTAGTGCAGAACCGGGCTTTAGTACCGGTTCGTAACGGCCTTTAGTGCCGGTTTGCCAACCGGCAGTAAAGAGTGGGGACTAAAGGCCCCCCCCTTTAGTACCGGTTCGTCACGAACCGGCGCTAAAGTGCCACCACGTGGCACGAGCCAGGCCCGGGTGCGCGTAGGGCATTAGTACCGGTTGGTAACACCAACCGGTACTAAATATTTGGGGTGGTTTTTGATTTATTTTCCATTCAATTTTTTTTTGTTTGCTGGTATTTCACGATACTACAAATTGTACACAATATGCATATATATAAATAGATTTTCTCGTACGTAGAACTGCATATATATCATCGAATGTCTCACAAATCAACACCATTAATTATTCACACATACACATCTATATACATATACACAATTTCTCCTACATATATATGTTGCCTTTGGTGCCTCCGGAGCACGATGACAAGTGGTTCATGGGGGCGGTAGCGGGTAATAGTATTCTCCTTTGGGATCTATGACCTGGTCGAGCAAAAATCCGGCTATTTCCTCTTGAAGTGCTAGTATGCGGTCCGATGGTAGGAGCTTATCCTGCACCAATCTGAACTGTTAAGAAGGAGATCAATATATGCATGTGTGTTAGTTGTGTGACTAGATATCGATAATGGTGTGAATAGTGTTCTCATAAACGTACCCAGTCCTGTCTATCAGATCTGCTCCTTTCGCACGTCATCATGCGAATGTTCTCGCAAACGTAGTATGCACACAGATTATTCCCTGGCGCCTGCCTCAGGGCCTTTACGAGAATGGAATTGAATCAGATAATGATTAATCAAGCATGATAATTAGTTAATGATATTGAAACAAGAATTAAAGAGATGGTAGCTAGCTAGTACTACTTAATTACTTACCTTGGGTCGATGCCAAAACAACTTTTTTGGCCACGTGCCTGGAGTCACCTTGATGAACTTTGTCCATGCCCTGCCCGCCGGCAAAGAAAATTAATAAAGGGGTTATTAAATAGTTCATATCAGGAAATGATGAACTAATAATTAATAGGCCGAGATATAGTTAATAATGATTGAAATTACCTGTTGACTATCCCCTTCGCGATGGTGTAGTCTTTATCTTCTTTAGTTAGTGAGTCCAGTAATTCAACTTTTCCTTCCTCAACTTTAATGTCTAACAAGACCCAGTGCCAAGTGCATACGCACACGTTTGCATGTCTTAATTAAGCGGGCATGTGCATAAAATTAATCAACTACCGTAAACCGTATACACTTAATTATTAACATCTAGCTAGCTAGTAAGCAAAAACAGAATTTGTAGTACAAGACAGTGTGACTCACGGGAAGTTGTAAGGAAGTAGTATATCTTCATTGCTATTGAGGCGCTTCAAGAACTCTAGCATGCTTTCCTCTACAGCATCTTGACAATGTTCAATCTGCCATATGTCCTGATTAATGGTATTTGGGTCAATGAACCCAATGCCATAGCGTCCAACATTTTTCATTTCATACATCTTCATCCTGCATATAATACCACAGAAAAAGAATATAGTGAGGATAATTACATGTAATGATTGATCAAAATTATCACTACATAACTAGCTTGAGACTTAAATTACAGAAAGAAATCACTTACAGACAATAGCAACTGACGATAGACTTGTCGAGTGCGTCTTGATTGTATAACTGAAATAGTTCTGGATACTCAATGTTCAGAGCTTTCTCATGGTAATAATGCTCATGCTTGACATTCACCATGAGGGACTCTCGATTGGAAATCTTGGTAATGTTCATGTACCATTGATGCAATTGATACATTCTCATTGGGAGGTCCTTGACCTTGTCTGGATGGACCAAAGGTTTGCCCCGGACATATTGCCATGCTATTTCCGATTCTTTAAGTGTAGGCATGGGCTCGATTTCGAGGAGTTGTCCAACAGAGATATTGAGCATTTGAGCCTGCATTATATGACCCTCTGTTATTACCACATCGCCCTGCTGGGGAACGCTAACGGTTTTCCGACAATAATATTTGGCGCGCGTACTACTCCTCTCATGTGTTGTTGGCACAACAAGCGGGGGGATCGCTTGCGCCGCCTGTTCTCCCAACTGGGGAACGGTTCTCCCGCATTTTTTGCCAGCTGCTTGTTGGTTCGAGCTTGAGCTCGCTTCCTTCTGTACTCGTGATCGATGTGCCTTCCTGATTTGGCGCTCATAGTCCGAGTCAACAGGCTTGGGAGCTGGTTCTCTAGCCATACGAATGAAGTGGTCAATTACTTTCTCAGGCACTTTCTCCTTTGGCGGCGGTGCCGGTTTCGGTCCAAAATGGGCGTCCACTTGGGCTTGCACTATGGCTGTGTTTTGCTCCTTAGTCATGTCGTAAGGCCTCTGAGGAAGAGGAGCGAGGCTTGGACCATATTTATATCGCTTGTCTCCGCCTGTACTTCCTGAACTACCTCGACTCGTACCGCTACGCACCAAAGCTGTGGCATGTCTCTTCTGCGATTGCTGAGGCGGCGGAGACGGCTGACATGGAGTTGGACTAGGAGAAGTGGCCTGACGATGTGCCGGACTTGAAGCAGGAGGTGTGGCCTGACACGGTGCCGGACTTGAAACCGGAGAAGTGGAATGACGCTGTGCCGGACTTGAAACCGGAGGAGTCAGCTCACGCGTTTGGGGACTTGGAGGAGGTGGCGGACTTCAAGGAGGAGTCGTCTCACGCGTTCGTGGACTTGGAGGAGCGAGAGTCTGCTTACTCGGTGGCGGACTTCGAGGAGGAGTCGGCAGACGACGCGGTGTCGGTTGACTTTGAAAGATGATGCAATCCTTTCTCCATAGGATGATACGATGTATGGCCTCTCCCAGTGTGCGCTCGTCTTCACATCCAGGAATGTCAAGCGTTAGCCCCGAATATGGGTCCACCACTTCATCAACCATGACACGAGCATAGCCCTCTGGAATCGGGATGCAATGGTAGGTTGCTTTGGGGGTAACTGGAAAAGCAACGCCGTCCGCCACCTTCATGGATATGTTCTTCATTTTGGAGTGTAGCTCACAGTTAGTGTTCTCTATGATGTCATCCACAAGGTATGTATCCAGCAGTGTGTCGCCCGGGGCAGAACCAATGCTGCTTGTCGGCATGGATGGGACGGTGATATCCAATGCTGGACGATCATCCGCTTGCTGCTGCCGCTGCTGAGACCCCCTTTCGTGGCTAAGTGAGTCGATCTGCTGCTGCTGCTGCTGGAATTTGAGTGCCAGGTCCGCGTGCCTTGCTTCTAGGCGTTGAAGGCGTTCTGCGTCCTGCTTCCTCTGCTCCTCCTCCAACTTCCTCTTCTTCTCCTCCTCCATCTTCTTTCTTGCACGGGACCTGTAGTCGTCATTCCAGTCCTAAAAGCCCTCATACCAGGGAATAACGCCCTTGTCTCGTGTTCTTCCCGGGTGTTCAGGATTTCCCAGGACGCGCATAAGCTCGTCATTCTCTCTGTTGGGCATGAACTCCCCCCTTCGAGCTTCTTCTATTGCATCAATTATCTTTTGTTCGGCTCCTTTTAGACTTGCCTTCCGCGAAACTTCGCCTATCTTCTGGTCCAACGCTCCTCCATGCACATAGAACCAAGTTCTGCACCTGGGGGGCAGTTCCTAGTAACCGGAGTGACCCCTGCATCCTCCATCTCTCACTCAGACTTATCCCACTTAGGCAATCCCACCGCGTAGCCACCTGGACCCAGCCTATGGAACTGCGTCTTTCTTGCGGCATTTGCCTTGTTGTTCATCGACCGTTCCTTACATAATTCTGAATCCTTGAAGGTCACGAAATCATCCCAGTGCTCTCTTTGCTTCTCCAGTGTTCCCTTGAAATCTGGAGTCTTCCTTTCATTAGCGAGGTAGTTGGCCCATACAGTTTTCTTGTGGGTGTTGAATGCAATTGCCATCTTCTTAAGAGTAGCGGCCTTGACTTTCTTCACATCTGCTTCAGTGAAATGATCTGGTAGGGTGAAATGTTCCATCAGAGATTTCACCAGGTCTTCTTTGGCTCTGCCATCAACCATAGTAACACCTGGATGTTTAGTCTTTGGCTCTTTCCATTCTTGAATGGAAATCGGGAGTTTGTCCTTCACAAGAACTCCGCACTGATGAGTCCACTTGTCCGCAACGTTCTTAGGCATGAGGGGTTCGCCACTAAGTTTGGTGGATTCGATGTGGTACTTTACACCATCCTTCAACAATCTACCCGGGCCTCGCTTTGTCTTGCTGTCTGTAGAAGCAGATTTGCTCGATCCGGAGGGCTGAAAGAAGAAAGATCGATTCATTAATATATCTTCAATAAAAAACATGTGATGATCACCAGGATGCATGCTTATATATATATATACCTCACCAGAAGTCTTTGTTATTTGAAGATCAGCATTGTCTGTGTCATCACTAACATTGTCTGTGTCATCAGAATCATAGTTCATGACTTCATCAGCTCGGTCATCGAGATCGAATATCTTTTCGTCACCCTCTCCGGTATTGTTCAGATATTGGGAGCTGTCACCTTCAGATCATCTAGCCTCTGAGGGCTGCGTATGATGTCAAACAATTCCTCTTCTCTCTCTCTGCCGGTATTGTCCGCCATAGCTTTTACTTTACTAATTAATACAGAAGAAATATAAAACAATTTAGTATTCAAATTACAATGCATGGATGCAACTAATCAATAAGGAAAAACTGAATCTCGAATACATCGTCTCGGATATATAATCTCGAATACATCATCGTCTTAATATATATAATCTCAAATACATCGTCTCGAATATTATATATCGAATACATCACTGGCTAGGTACCTAATAAAGATCGAGTACTACAGAAGAATCTAGGGCGCCACTCGCGGTTCCTGGGGTGCGGGCGGTGCACACCCAAAGAGAAGGAACCATCATAGGATCATATCTCCGGTCATCTGCCCAAAGAACCCGCCAAGTAGTGGAGAACCTGACGTCGTCCATAGCAGCCATGTACCGATGGACGTGCTCATCTTCCTCCCTGACACGGCGACGCACCACCTCCAGCGGGGCCGGCTGCCTCTGCACCGAATGTGGCCCACGTGAATGCCACCAAAGAAGATCAGGGTCGACGACGGGACCCGAGGTCGGGTTCCTCACCAAGCGGCGCGCCCCTCCAGGTAGCACCTCCCAGTGCCAGCCCGGCGGAGCCCAGTCCCGGACATGGGTCCCCTGAAGCATGACGTCGTCGCGAACGGGTCAACGGCGAGGATGCGGGCCGGGCATATCGTCGAGAATAAATACTATATGACCGCAAAAAGTAACATTTTTTAAATGATTGGATTGTGATAACTAAAATTCTATATATATGCAAATTCTAACAATTTGACATTAATCTAATTCATCTAACTAAAACTAATTCTAAAATTTCCTGATTATATAACTAACATTTCTAATATTTATATAACTAAAAAACAGAAAAATTGCTAACATTTCTATAAATATTTCTACAACTAAAAAACGGAAAACATTTATAATATTTCTATATAACTAACATTTCTAATATTTATATAACTAAAAAACAGAATAATTTCCTAACATTTCTATAACTAAAAAACAGAAGAAAAAAATAACAAAACAAACTAATAATGTGTGTGTGTAGTGTGTGTGTGTGTGTGTGTGTGTATAGTGTGTGTGT